>NW_019397310.1:0-908 GCF_000591075.1 Eurytemora carolleeae
ATGGTATTTATACCACTTAACCAGGGGTCAATATAACCCACTATCTTAATTCTCTGATGTTTTCATACTAAAACTGAATCTTGATATTTTTACCGTACTAACCTAGCACCCGGAGTAGGTTATTACCGTACTAAAACTATACACCCGGAGTAAGTTTTACTCCGGACCCTGATCTTAACTGCAACTTGTTTACTCCTCTTAAATTAATGTTTAAAAATAGATGGATCATGATAAGATTGATGGTTATTAATGATCCCACGGCAGCCTAATGATCCAAAATTAGAAAAATTTTACACAATTTTGACATTATGGATTTTATGGAAACGGTTTCCGCAATAACTTGTAATTATTTTTCTTATCGTTTCCACCCCCATAATAAATATAGAATATGTTTCCACCCCCCATAATAAATATAGAATATGTTTCCACCCCCCATAATAAATATAGAATATGTTTCCACCCCCCATAATAAATATAGAATATGCTAAATTTTCATCTTGTCTTTCAACAATTTTTTTACGGGACTGTCGGCGTAATTTCACTTTATATGGGGATATACCTGATTGGTACCCCTTATACTACCTTATTTGAGCAAGAAAATACAGGTACGGTCGTTTTCAGTCTGGAAAAGTGTTTATTTCTGACAATTTCCTTTAAGTCACTGCTCAGTGCTCTAATACAGAAACCACATTTGGACATTATTAATTTTACGATTGAAAAACAAAAATAGACACTGCTTAGTGCCTGTAGATCAGGTATATAGGCTTGACACTGCTTAGTGCTTGTATATCAGGTATATAGGCTTGACACTGCTTAGTGCTTGTAGATCAGGTATATAGGCTTGACACTGCTCAGTGCTTGTAGATCAAAGATTAAGCAATAAGGCCGAAATGTATTGTTTACCATAT
>NW_019397310.1:1348-9368 GCF_000591075.1 Eurytemora carolleeae
ATGTATCTCATGTATCTCATGTATCTCATGTATCTCATGTATCTAATGTATCTCATGTATCTCATGTATCTCATGTACCTAATGTATCTCATGTATTTCATGTATCTCATGTATCTCTTGTATCTCTTGTATCTCATGTATCTCATGTATTTCATGTATCTCATTTTTTATCTTAAAATTGTTTAACAAATTTAATTATCTAATGTTACTTTTTAGATTCAAAAGATTTATTTACAAAGTAAAAAGTTATTGACGGGTTTTTATAAGAATATTGAAGATATTTCATATTTCAATTTTAAGACCAATAAAATAATCTTTTTTTTTGGTATTTCTTGGTCATTTCTTTTTTTAACATCAAGCCCAAATCCCCCATTTTCCTTTAAAAAAACGCCAATTATTCATCTCCCCCACCCTGCAAACTACAGAACAACAAAGATGTAAGGAGATAAAGTTGAAAAATATGTGAAAAACTAAAATGTCCCTTCCAATGAGAAAATCTAGGCAATGTTATTATTTAAGAAAATTAAATCTAACGTGATCTATCTCTACTTAAATAGTTAGTATTGGATTAGTATAAACCTTAAACCCCCCCCCCCCCCCTAGCTTGATCCAGGTTCCACCTAGACATAGAGTAAAGATATATTACAGAGCGGACATAAAACTTGCTCTCAGTATATTAGTTTTGAGTAATTTTCGTCTTAAAGAAAGTTTTGGCAAGCCGTTCCTGGACCCAAAAGGTAATCCATGTGCGCAGGCAGTACGCAAACACTAAGAAAAAATGGCGGTTTAATATTTTTTTATTTCAATAGAGTTTATTCCACTCTATTAAAATCTGTTCTCTGTGCCCCTAACTTTGGGCGTGCAAACTTCAAGATGCGTTAAATCCTCTCTGTGAGCCTAAACCTAAACTTGCTCCAGTATAATTCTTAAATATTTATACACAGTGTACGCCTAGGCTTTTCAACCATTTATCTTAGGATATATGCATGCAGAGATACAGGCAAGAAATGGGTGCAAAGCAAGAAGGAGAAGGGTAGGATGGAGAAGGGCAGGATGGAGAAGGAAAGAGATGGGTAGGATGAGAAGTATGGAAAGGTAAAGTATATATGATGTAGGGTGAGAAGTATGGAAAGGTAAAGTATATATGATGTAGGGTGAGAAGTATGGAAAGGTAAAGTATATATGATGTAGGGTGAGAAGTATGGAAAGGTAAAGTATATATGATGTAGGGTGAGAAGTATGGAAAGGTAAAGTATATATGATGTAGGGTGAGAAGTATGGAAAGGTAAAGTATATATGATGTAGGGTGAGAAGTATGGAAAGGTAAAGTATATATGATGTAGGGTGAGAAGTATGGAANCCGTTACATCAGATTCAACCCACCACCTATAAACTTCGAAGGGCGACGCGCGCCGTCCCCCCCCCCTTTTCTCTCCAAAGTTTCCAGCTCAGAGCTTGCATCTTTCTGTGTATACATGCACATACAAGTATACTGCCTTCAATAAAAACTAAAAATTCTCAGAAAACGTTAGCTTCGGTCAATGATGTTAAAGTAGGATGGACAGTGACCACTATTGGCCAATGATGCTTAACTTAAGACAGTATGGTTCAAGAACATTAATAATGAAATAAGAATTTTTTTTTGTGGAATAAAAAAGCTCTTAAACTATTAAATTGCTAAATTATATTTCTTTATGAGACATAGTTTTTAGGAGTGTAAAAAAGGCCAATAAAACCTAACGCTATCAAATTATCTAACATTATTACTTGCGTTAACATACAAAATTTTAGCGTAAAATTTCAAATTTTCGATCTCAAGTTTTGATAAAACGCCACTAGCAGTTTCAGTTGACGCATCCGGAGATAAAAAGCGCGTAAAAAGTGAAATATCCTCTGCGCTCGGTAAAACAGGGGTTTTTAAACTCGTTAATCCGTCCCTTTTAGGGTATTTAGGACCTTAGCAGATACAGGGCGTAATAACACATTAAACTAAAGTTCATTAAATTTTAGTTTAAAGACAACTTTTTCTATAATACTTGTTAAAACAGAAAAATAAATTTTAAACTTCTGATGTGCAACTGAACAACTTTACTCTATAGTCTGAAATGGAAACCGAATGAACGTTACGAGCTCGCCAGATCGTAGCAATAGGCAGTATTTCAACATAAATTAAATATATGTTTAGATTAGAGTGCTAATTACAACTTATCTCTTATTCACGTTTTATTTTAAGATTTTCAAAAATATGTTGACATGCAGTTGTTAAATAAGTTTAAAGGAAGTTTTAAGTAATGTGGTTAGAGAGNTCCTATCCTATCCTATCCTATCCTATCCTATCCTATCCTATCCTATCCTATCCTATCCTATCCTATCCTATCCTATCCTATCCTATCCTATCCTATCCTATCCTATCCTATCCTATCCTATCCTATCCTATCCTATCCTATCCTATCCTATCCTATCCTATCCTATCCTATCCTATCCTATCCTATCCTATCCTATCCTATCCTATCCTATCCTATCCTATCCTATCCTATCCTATCCTATCCTATCCTATCCTATCCTATCCTATCCTATCCTATCCTATCCTATCCTATCCTATCCTATCCTATCCTATCCTATCCTATCCTATCCTATCCTATCCTATCCTATCCTATCCTATCCTATCCTATCCTATCCTATCCTATCCTATCCTATCCTATCCTATCCTATCCTATCCTATCCTATCCTATCCTATCCTATCCTATCCTATCCTATCCTATCCTATCCTATCCTATCCTATCCTATCCTATCCTATCCTATCCTATCCTATCCTATCCTATCCTATCCTATCCTATCCTATCCTATCCTATCCTATCCTATCCTATCCTATCCTATCCTATCCTATCCTATCCTATCCTATCCTATCCTATCCTATCCTATCCTATCCTATCCTATCCTATCCTACTATATATAATTCTATTCTATCTTCACCTGTCCTATCATATTTTACTCCATTCCATTCATAAAATCCTATTTTACATACTCTATTCTATCTTCCACTGACCCAACATAGTATTCTATTCTATCAATATCCTATAAAATGATCCTTTTACTCTAGTCTATTCTAACCGACTATCTTATCCTGCACTTAACTATCCTATCAGCCTATCATAACCTGACCTATCCTATTTTATCCTATCCTATCCTATCCTACTATCCTACTGTACCAACCTAAACTATACCTACGCCTCTCTTATCCTATTCTATTCTATTATAAGTCACGAATGTCTTGTTGTCCTATTGTATTCTTTAAATGGAATGAACACGCACAATTTCACACGCAAGTTTCTCCCATCAAACAGGGGGACTTCAAGTCATCAAATTATTAAAAAACGATCAAAGAAATATAAAAAAAACCTAAAAGACGATAAAAGGGGGTTCCTTGAATGTATAGAGATGGCAGTTAAATCTTGGGCTGCCGTAGTAATTTCAAAATGATCCTTTTTCAAGAGCTGTCGGGCCCGGTTCAGAAAACTGTATCTTTTAAATTTTTATCTTATAGTAAAATTGAGAATTATTCCGTCCTTTCTCAATCTGTAAATATCCTTCCTTGTCTTGGCTGCATTTATCATACAGATGAAAATCACCAATTTCAAATATCACCAGAATTATTAACAATAAGGATATCACCAGAATTATTAACGAAAAAATAAGGATATCACCAGAATTATTAACGAAAAAATAAGGATATCACCAGAATTATTAAAAATAAGAATATCACCAGAATTATTAAAAATAAGGATATCACCAGAATTATTAAAAATAAGAATATCACCAGAATTATTAAAAATAAGGATATCACCAGAATTATTAAAAATAAGGATATCACCAGAATTATTAAAAATAAGGATATCACCAGAATTATTAAAAATAAGAATATCACCAGAATTATTAAAAATAAGGATATCACCAGAATTATTAAAAATAAGAATATCACCAGAATTATTAAAAATAAGAATATCACAAGAATTATTAAAAATAAGAATATCACCAGAATTATTAAAAATAAGGATATCACCAGAATTATTAACAATAAGAATATCCCCAGAATTATTAAAAACAAGAATATCCCCAGAATTATTAAAAACAAGAATATCCCAAGAATTATTGTTAAAGGGACTTGTTGTGAATTGTGCATAAAACTCTTCAAATGAAGGGTCGGTTTAAAAAACATGACTGTAGTCTCTTTTCTCCAATTAAGATGATCGACTAAAGGGATTTATCGTATTGCATAGTTGCATAGTTTAAACCAGATAAGTATACAGTGTTTAAGTATACCCTTGACTCCTAATGGTCAATTGGTTTAGAAATGTTAATCACCTCATTTCACAAGACATCGCACTGTCCTCAGAATTCCAAGCGCAGGTGGAACAAGCGCTCTTTACGAGACAACTAAATACAAAAACTCTCCAAAATTGTTTCATTTTGGGCGGGCAAATAATCACTTTTTGCTAAACCATTGCAAACTTCTTTCCCACCAATCCGCACTGAGCTATTAGTGTCACTTGTCTGTGCACGGGTCATAAACTGTGCTCTGTATTCGCCGGTTCATGGAGATTTGAACGAATGGTGCGCGGGGGCCGGGGCTCTGTACTGTCCGGTGATCTACAGACAACTGACTAAACTCAGGTCATCTCACCTGTTGTTTTCCACCAACTGTCGGTGATGAAAACCAAGATGAAATCACCGAACCTTCTTCTTTAAATTTACCGGATTTCAAACGTTCTGCTTTTCATTAAAACTTATTTAATTTCGAAATTAATTAATTTTATTCTGAAAAGAATGTTTTGTAAAAATCACCTAAGTTTGTTGGTTGTATTTTAGATCCTAGGATCCCAGGATATCCCACTGTGCGCTCCTAGCTTTCAAACCCAGACTGAATCTGGGAGGTAGGGGGTAATATATTGTTTNATTGGAGGTCAAAGTTTGATCTTAGGAATTGGAGGTCAAAGTCTGATCTTTGGAATTGGAGATCAAAGTCGTTTCGATCTTTGGAATTGGAGGTCAAAGTCTGATCTTTGTAATTGGAGGTCAAAGTCTGATCTTTGGAATTGGAGGTCAAAGTTTGATCTTAGGAATTGGAGGTCAAAGTCTGATCTTTGGAATTGGAGGTCAAAGTTTGATCTTAGGAATTGGAGGTCAAAGTCTGATCTTAGGAATTAGAGGTCAAAGTCTGATCTTTGGAATTGGAGGTCAAATTTTGATCTTAGGAATTGGAGGTCAAAGTTTGATCTTAGGAACTGGAGGTCAAAGTCTGATCTTAGGAATTGGAGGTCAAAGTCTGATCTTAGGAATGGGAGGTTAAAGTATGAACACTTCTTTGAAATTTAGAGGTGATAGAATGATCTTTCTTATGGAGGTCATGGACTGTAATTAGATGTCATAGCTAGTATGATTTTTGTTATGGAAAATCATAGACTGAGTTTGAAGTTCTTAGAGTTAGACTTAACTTTGCAATTGTATGTCATACGTTAATTTTGAAGGATACAGACAAATCTTTTTTAATTGAGGTCTAAGCGGTGGTTATCTTATAAAATGCTTTATATTTTATATTTGGATTTTTACAGAATTAAAAAACATTTTTATTTTCATTTCCAAATCTATGGAAGATAGTTGGTGAAAAACTTCATTTACTTTGATATTTCAAATATATAGTCCAACAAAATAGTAGTTAATAGGAAATACGACAAATCTTTATATTGTTGGTAAATATGGGTTCCAAAGTAAAGGCCTCTATAAATCGTGAATCTAATACTGTATGACATACTAGCTGTGGGACCCGGCGTTGCCCGCAGGGAAAAAAAATGTTGAAAAAAACAAAACCATTTTGTTTAACCTATAACACCCCTCGACCCCCATGAGTGTCCACAAAAGATGTCAGCCCATTCGGTCCAGCCGTTTGGCCGGCTATAGGGAACATATATTTGAATGAGTGTTTTATTATATAGATTGTCAAATCATCTTTTGCAATTTGATCCAGCGTTCCAAAGAGAAGAAAAACGCTTGTTAGGCGGTGTTGTCACTTTGTTGTCACTTTGTTGTCACTTTGTTGTCACTTTGTTGTCACTTTTTTGTCACTTTGTTGTCACTTTGTTGTCACTTTGTTGTAAATAGACTGATTGGGGATCAAAGACTGGTATTTTCAATTGGAGGCCAGGTGGAGGTTAAAAAATATGAGCCCTTAAATGGAGGTCAAACAAATGCGAGTTTCTCTATTAAACCTTAAATACCTAAGCATGAAGTTGGTATACTCTGTATGAATGAGAGGTCATGAATAAAGGATGTATGTGGTCATTAAATTTATTTTTACCTCAGGGCAAGTACTCAACATTTTTAGGTCCAGACTATATAGGGTAACTAGGGGACTCTAACTAACAATTTTCACCTAAATTCTCAGATTTTTCTTGGTCCCCCACCATACCATTAAAGATACATAAATTATAGTTTTTATCTTAATTTGCCAAAACAAGTCTTTGTTTTCAGAAATTTAAAAAAATCATTAAAATACAAAAAAATATTCGAAAGTTTAAGAAATTATAGAATTTTTCGAGTTGAATTTAAGTAAAGAATCGATTTTCTTGTTTCACAAATCACTTAAATGGACTGGAAGCGAAATCCTCTATGCAAAGATGGCATACCCGATTTACAACAGTACCTAAGCACCCTCCTGGACCAGTGAAATCTATGAATTTCAAGGAGTTTTTAGGCCCTAATGGGTGCTGAGCCCCTCCATGACAGAAAAAAATGTAAGCCCCCCTTGGACAAAATCCTGACTACGCCCCTGCTTCCATGGTCCCTTTTTCTGTCGTTTTGTTTGTGTTCCAAAAATATTTCCAAAGTAAACTTTCAATCTTTGCAAAGATGAAAAATACATTTCACATTTGTTTTGTGTAAAGTTGTAAACAAATTTGAGTGTGATGCTAGAAATCCACAAATGTAGAAATGTTGTTAGACGCTGAAAAATTACTCTACGAAAATATATAAATAAATTTTACAAATAGATAAAGTTTGAGTCTGAGAAGAAAAAATCATCCTTGGGAAACCATCGGAGACCCATTTATGTCCAAGGCTATTGCCTTTTTATGAGAGACCCTATTTTATTTCAATGGAGGTCTAACTTATTATAATCCCTTATGTTTGATTGAATACCTATCACTATTTCGTCCAAATAACTGGGTCTCTGCTAAAGATAGGATCTCTCCATTAAGTTTTAAGGATTTTAGCTTAGATTCGGTGGTTCTTCGATGCAGCATGAAAGGGGGTCGCCAACGAGATTTCAAAAATGATAATTTCTCCTGACTCATGCGGTTTTAGTACTGAGAAACTTTGAGAAGATGAATCATATCTAAATACCTAGGATTTGTACAAACTCTAGTTTTACATTCAGAATTTATCTCTANTCAGTAATTGTGACGAAGTTTGGTTTGGTAAATATGATATGAACAAGTTTAGTTGGGAAATGTGACCAAGTTTGGTTTAGTGAATGTGGCCAAGTTTAGTTTGTGAATGTGACCATTGACCAAGTTTGGTTTGTTAAATGTGACCAAGTTTGGCTTGGTTTGGTAAATGTGAGTGAGTGACCAGGTTTGATTTGGAAGATGTTACCAAGTTTGGTTAAGTAAATGTAACCAAGTAAGTGTTACCAAGTTTGGTAAATGTGACCAAGTTTGATTTGGTACATGTTACCAAGTTTGGCTTAGTAAATTGACCAAGCTTAGTAAATGTGACCAAGCTTTGTAAATGTGACTGCAAGTTTGGCTTAGTAATTGTGACCAAGTTTAGTAAATGTTACCAAGTTTGGTAAATGTGACCAAGTTTGATTTGGTACATGTTACCAAGTTTGGTTTAGTAAATTGACCAAGCTTAGTAAATGTGACCAAGCTTTGTAAATGTGACTGCAAGTTTGGCTTAGTAATTGTGACCAAGTTTAGTAAATGTTACCAAGTTTGGTAAATGTGACCAAGTTTGATTTGGTACA
>NW_019397310.1:9586-13289 GCF_000591075.1 Eurytemora carolleeae
GAATATTCTACACAAATTCTAGGAATATTATACACTAATCCTAGAAATATTCTACACAAATCCTAGAAATATTCTACACAAATCCTAGGAATATTCTACACAAATTCTAGGAATATTATACACTAATCCTAGAAATATTCTACACAAATTCTAGGAATATTATACACTAATCCTAGAAATATTTTACATAAATCCTAGAAATATTCTACAAAAATTCATAGAAATATTCTACACAAATCCTAAAAATAGTTTACAAAAATCCTTGGAATATTCTACACAAATCCTAAAAATGTTTTACACAAATCTTGAAAATTTTCTACACAAATCATAAAAATATCCACAGTACCCCTCAGAACCCCACAATACCCTATGGTACTCCACAGTATTTTTTCCTGCTTTCTGAAAGGTTTTACATCGGTATGTTTAAGTATATCTAATTATCAATAATAATTTTAACTTAAACTCTTAACTAAGTGAATTTAGAAGAAAACAAGTCAGTGTAATTCAACAACACAATACTGCATGCAGTCCTTTTATTAACATACAGGGACATTTTCATCTTTCTAAACATCCCATTTCTCCAATGTTTGTTCAATGTATGTACATATATGTATTAGGTATGTATACTGTAAATGCATTAATGTAAAGGGAGTGTTCGCGAAAATTGAAATAAATATAATAATTCAATTCTATGCATTCCTATGTAATTTGAATAACATAATCTTTTTAACAAATTTATATACGATTAACTTCTGGGAACGAATGTTTGCCCGCTAGGTGTCTCCCCAAGTGGAATCCCTGAAAAATCGAAAACTGAAATCTGAAATCTGAATATCTGAAATCTGAAAACTGAAATCTGAAATCTGAAATCTGAAATCTGAAATCTGAATATCTGAAATAGAAAGATTTAAAATAAAAAGAATTTGATATCTAAACATTGTAGGAATTATTCGACATTTTTAACTTAAGATATCTGAAATGGGAACTTTTGAATGGTGAATATCGGGATTAATTCTTCTTCTTAACACTCTTTTTCTTTAACTCGAGATTAAATAATCCTTGTTCTCCTCTTGTTATTTATCTCCAGAGCTGGGAACTTTTGAATGGTTGATATCGGGATTAATGCTTGATCCACTCTTTTTCTCCATCTCGAGATTAAATAATCTTTGTTCTCTTCTTGTTATTAATCTTCAGATTAATTAACCAATCGGGATTAAGGTTATCCCATTCTAAGGTTTTCAGCTCTGAATGATTTGTTTATTATTTAATTGAATTATCTGGAATTATCTGTCTATCTGGGTAAAATAATGCAATTACGTGGATTCTTTTAGGTAGGAGTAGTTTTTAACCATTACAGTAAAATTAGTAGTGATCGATATAGAATACAATTGGATATTGGCCAATACCTCCTTTTCAGTTTTCGCGAACACTTTCTTTAAAACAACTTAAATTCAGGCTAAAATTGGTTTCAAACTTTCGAAGAAAATGTGGTAAACTTTCTGTAGATTCAGAGTAAACTGAACACACCTTCGGGAATTCATGATATATATATAATTTACAACAGAAATAACAGATATGAGGAGGGAGGTATCATTGGTATCAAATGTCACTTTTTCTCTATGTGAGTTTTTCCTGAAATCTTATAAACAATTTGGAGGAAACCCAGAATCCATATTTTCATTCATAAAAAACTTATTTTGTTCCATTTAATAGAATTAGTTTAAATATTTTAAATGATATTTGTTATTTTCAAATATCACAGAGTATACAAATACAATGTAAAATTAGAATTTCAATTGCATTGCAATGAGAAGAACTAAGTTTATTTGAAAAATGGATTTTTTTCCCAATCATACAGTTAGAACCAGAAAACAGTGGAATAGGAAGACGACATTTAAACAATAGTTAAGAAATTCACACTGCACAACTGCCGAGCCTCATGTTCAATGGACTATTCAACGTCGTTACTTCAGTCTAAAAGTCGTCTTCTTATTCCCGAGTTGTATGATTATCACTGTAGTAAAAGTGAAACACGTATTTATAATAAGAAAATAGGAAGAAAGGCATATATGAATGTATGTATATTTTATACCACCTACGCTCCACCATGCCAAGATAAGTCAGTGGATTTGAATATCCAAAACTAATTGAGTTTGTTTGTAAGAAGTTTAGACACTTTTCTTATCCCTGCAGTCTCATTAAGAATTCAGCAATCCATCAAACTAGGGTTCATCAGTCTTTTCTAGATCTTCTTCTTTAGAACTAAACCAGGGTCTAACAGATTTTAAACCTTCTAAGAAATAAAAAAATTGGTTAGCCGCATGCCATAACAGTTTTGGAGCAAATGGCTGCCATGAAAGTTATTCAACGTATTTATAGCAGCATGACTGTTTCATTACTTGATTTATAGCCGCCATGACATTTGTATAACTTGTGATATATTATATATCTGTATATATGTAGACTTTATTCAGTTGTCTTTGATTTTCAACACAATAAGTGAGTGATTTTTGATTTATTTATTAAAGCAATGGTATTTTTTTCAAACTCAACCAAAGTCCGACGTTTTTTCTTATAAATACCCGTCCGACGTTTGTACCAGTCCGACGTTTGAACCTTTCCGACGTTTGAACCAGTCCGACGTTTGTACTGTCCTACCTTTGTAGCGTCCGACGTTTTTAGTTCCGACTTTTTTTATTTACTATTGTTATTCAAAAAATCTTTTTATTCAGCCTTGAAATCAGACCAGAAAGCTTAGTTGAGGATGACAGAGTTAAGTATTAAAAGTCCGAATTTAAAAACAAAAAAATTAATGTAAACATATTTGGCTTTAAAATATATTTTCATTACTTAAAAGGACTGTAAGTGTAATTTCAAATACCCGATTTACCTTTAAAACCTTAATCTGATCAAAAATGTGGAAAGGTCATTTTTAACAATAAATGTGCTTAATTCTGATTATATATCCATTAATTTTCAAACAAGAAATGCCCAAGTCACTTTTGCAGAGAACCCACAAATACCAGGGTCAGATTTGAGGCTCTGACATCATGACTGCTTTTTTTAGAGACACCAGGCATTTTCAACATTTTTAGAGACACACTAGGCTTTTTCAACATTTTTAGAGACACCAGGCCTTTTCAACATTTTTAGAGACACCAGGCATTTTCAACATTTTTAGGGACACCAGGCATTTTCAACATTTTTAGAGACACACTAGGCTTTTTCAACATTTTTAGAGACACCAGGCATTTTCAACATTTTTAGAGACACCCGGCCTTTTCAACATATTTAGAGACACCCGGCATTTTCAACATTTTTAGAGACACCAGGCCTTTTCAACATTTTTAGAGAACCCAGGCCTTTTCAACATTTTTAGAGACACCAGGCCTTTTCAACAATTTTAAGAGACACCAGGCCTTTTCAACATTTTTAGAGACACACCAGGCCTTTTCAACATTTTTAGAGACACCAGGCATTTTCAACATTTTAAGAGGCACCAGGCATTTTCAACATTTTTAAGGACACACCTGGCCTTTTCAACATTTTTAGAGACACCCGGCCTTTTCAACGTTTTTAGAGACACCCGGCATTTTTAACATTTTTAGAGACACCAGGCCTTTTCAACATTTTTAGAGACACCAGGCATTTTCAACATTTTTAGAGACACCAGACATTTTCAACATTTTTAGAGACACCAGGC
>NW_019397310.1:13832-28899 GCF_000591075.1 Eurytemora carolleeae
TTGAACCTATACCCTATCCTATCCTTGGTTCTATTCACATTGGTTGAACCTATACCCTATCCTATCCTTGTTTCTATTCACATTGGTTGAACCTATATCCTATCCTATCCTTGGTTCTATTCACATTGGTTGAACCTATATCCTATCCTATCCTTGGTTCTATTCACATTGGTTGTATCTAATCTCCGGCATTCTTTTGTCCCATGTCCATCCCATTGAATGGTGTGATGTATGTGTAATAGTATACTATATATACACTATACAAGCGTATACCCTTAATCTTGTTATTTATTTCTCAGTTTCCATGTAAAGAAGAAAAAGGAGAAAAAAAGGAGTAGGGGGGTGGGTCAAAGGATTCTCAGTGTTAAGTATAAACCCAAATTTTTTTAATCATCTTTGCAATCTGATTATGTAAACCATAGATATATAAAGTATTTTTAAAATGTAATGATTCTGGGAATATGGTAATTAAATGTTTTCAAAATACACGAACAACCTCTTTACTTTTAACAATTTATTATTATTAAAATTTTTGTTTCACAGAATTTGAAAAGAGCAGTGAAATTTTTCTCCGACCATTGTATTTTTTTATCTGATCATTCATCTGTTTACTGTTCTTCTCTTTTAGATTTACGCATTCTAATCTCTTGTAGACAAGGGAAAATGCATTTTGACACATATTTCTGATTTATATTATTATTTAATTTGATATCTTGGCGTCAGAAATATCAAATCAAAAACAACAATTCCTTTATGAACATCGTATTCGATCAACCTTTGTACTTGCTATTGTCCATTATCGAAGGGGAAAGGGGAAGAAAGGGGGAAGAAAGGGGGAAAGAGGAAGAAAGGGGGAAGGGAAAAGAAAAGGGGTGGGGGTTGTGAACTTATCTACACTTAAAACCATACCTGCATTAAAACTTTTATGAAATTTTAAACTTTAAATAACCAGGAAACTTTCTTAATTTTGAAATAGAAATAGATTAAAATTAAACACGGGACATTTTATAAAATAGATTAAAATTAAACAGGGGACATTTTATAAAATAGATTAAAATTAAACAGGGGACATTTTATAAAATAGATTAAAATTAAACACGGGACATTTTATAAAATAAATTAAAATTAAACAGGGGACATTTTATAAAATAGATTAAAATTAAACACGAGACATTTTATAAAATAGATTAAAATTAAACACGGGACATTTTATAAAATAGATTAAAATCAAACACGAGACATTTTATAAAATAGATTAAAATTAAACATGGGACATTTTACAAAATAGATTAAAATTAAACATTGGACATTTTATAAAATAGATAAAAATTAAACACGGGACATTTTATAAAATAGATTAAAATTAAAACGGGACATTTTATAAAATTAAACTTAATATAAGTCGAATGGTATAAATCTTTAAAAATTCTAAATTTATAAAAAAGAAATCCAAAAAATCATAAAATGAGAAAATTCAGAAATGTAAAGTTGATCCATGAGTTGGTTAAACCCGGTTTTTATTGAATTTCTTCATAAGTTTCCAACTCTGGCTGAATTCCTAAAGTAATTTCATTCATATTCTAAAGCAAAGTGAACCACTCAAGGGTACTAATGGATTTGAGAAATTAGCCTCAAATATTCAACTATTCATCAAATCAATTTCATTTTACATTTTCTGCAGATTTTAATAATGATTTTTTGTATAAAATTCTAATTATATATATATATATATATATATATATTGTTCTGAATTCTGAAATGAAGTTTATAAATTTAAAGACGACCATCGTTTTTCGTTATTCTTAATAATCAAGGATTTGGATTTTTTTAAAAACTCAACAAAAAATGAAATATTTTCCATTTTCCAAATTATTTACTCTAAGAGTTTGCTGCTTTTACAAGGTTACCTACAAAGAATGAGAATTCAAAGACTACTGTACGGAAGTTTTTTACTTTTTTTTACATTTTTGGTTTCCTTCAGCTGTAAACTTGTTTTTGTTTAGGCTATATTATTTAGTGTTTAATTTAAAGAGTATATTTATGGCAGAAGACAGTTCAACCTTCATGTTCAAAGAGTTTCAGGTTGGATCATAAAGGTTTATACTTTGTGGGTTAAATAATTTGAAGATATAAGGCGAAAACAAAAAAGACTTTTTGATTTTGTTTTGATTTAATACATGTTTAGTATCTGTGCAAATTGTAATAAAAGAGTAAACAATTTTGATATATTTTTATTCTTGTAAAGCGTCTAAAAATACTGTAAGTGTAATTTTAAGGGACAAGCTACATATAAAGATTTACTGTGCTACCAAATTGAAACCTTATGCTTAAAAAATTTATGAATATTTCTCATAATTTCCCTATTGTTTCTGAAGCAAGAAACACAACATTCACATATTTGTTGTGTATTAGACATGCCACTCTATCACTTGAAAGTACGTTTACAGTCGTATTCAAATTATCGAGGCCCATCTGTAGTATATATAGTTCTGTGATACATTATATATATAAAATACAGTATATTGTTGGAATATATAGGTTCTAGATTTGACAGAACTTTCAGATATAATTCAAAACCATATTTTGTTCAAATATATACAGGGGGAATCCCAATAAACACACTTGGTTCAAATATATGTAGGGGGAATCCTAATAAACACACTTGGTACAAATATATGTAGGGGGAATCCCAATAAACACACTTGGTTAAAATATATGTAGGGGGAATCCTAATGAACACGCTTGGTTCAAATATATGCAGGGGGAATTCCAATAAACACACTTGGCTCAAATATATGCAGGGGGAATCCCAATAAACACACTTGGCTCAAATATATGCAGGGGGAATTTAAATAAACATATTTGATATAGATAAATTTAGGGGGAATCCAAATAAACATGGATGAATCAAATATATGCAATGCAGCCTTGCAGGGGGAATCCCAATAAACATATTTAGTTCAGAAATATTTGCACGGGGAATCCTAATGAACATGTTTGATTCAGATAAATGCAGGGGGAATCCTAATAAACATGTTTGATTCAGTTAAATACAGGGGGAATCCCAATAAACATGCATGAATCAAATATATGCAGGGGTAAGTTTAATAATAATAATAATAATATAAATTAATATGACAATAAATAGATGAACTTCTAAAATGCCGCAAATTAGTCTAGGTTGATTTAGACCCTTTTGAGTACCTTTAATCTCTAAATATATATTTAGCTAGTTTGTGTAGGTTTGTCTTCTTGTTTATATCCTGCTGAACTGGTCAAGTCCTCCTTGTTTTGTTGGAATCTCAAATGACCCATATGGAAGTTTTATGGCATGTCAAATTAAATTGAAAAAAGTTTTAGCACACACAAATTCGATCCATGTTAAGCCATGAATGTAAACAGAAAAATCTCGGAAATTTTTAGTAATAGGACGAAGAACAACATTTAGAAATTAAATTGTTACTTGAAAAAAGAACGCAAAGCTGTCTAAAGCCTAGTGTATATAAATTACACTGTCGTATCTAACTTGAAGCTATCTGTTAGAAAAGTGCATTCGATGCAAATTGCAGGAAATGATAATTTAACATATTACTCTACAGATTACAACTAAAGGGACTGTAAGCGTAACTTCAAGTGAACCTCGATGCACAAATGGCAATGTCTGATTCACAACGGTACCTTTAAAAACTTTGTCTTATCAAGTATGAATTAGTTATCAATGTTTATGATTTTGCATTAATTATTTTCAATTGTAATTTCTTTCTATTGCAGGAGAACATATAGGAATTATCCAAATTAAACATTTTTTCATCTAGAATAACAGACAATATCTTCCACATTATTAATCAGATAAAGGTTGTGAATAAGGCATTGCTAATTTTCCATAAAGGGTGACTTAAATATATGCTTACAGTCCCTTTAAATAATTTGCGAGAAAAGAAAAGAACCTTTAACTGACTCTAATTTTAGATTGGGTTAAAATATTCTTTTTTTTGTGTCTAAATTGTAGTGAAATAAACAAACATTTTTTGCACAATTTTTTTTTCATATGTTTATTCCTTAAAAAACCTAAATGACTTTTCTAAATGATTAACCCAAGAAAGATCCATATCTTTGTTTACAAATAAAGCGTACTGCAATTTAGGAGAGAACTGCAAAAAAAACTATTTGAAGCCATTTCCATCTATATTTTGTTAACTTTCAAACTCACAGCTATGGTGCCTTAAATCTATTTTCACATGCACTGTTAGAAATTTGGAACAAAATGTTATGATTTTTAAAATAAATTTGGTGAGTTCGATATTAGTGGTTATTCGTACAGAGCCGAAAACTTTAGATTTGTGGAAATAATGATCAATGCTTGATCTCTTTTTGTTAATCTTCAGATTATTTTATTCTTCAGTTTAGGAAAGTTCTAACATTCAACCAACCAGAGTGGTGTATGCAAAATCCCGAACAGCCAATCAGACACCAAGAAATTAAAAATTTTGCGCGTCATTTAATGAGAGAAATAGGAGAAAAGAGCGGATTAAGCAGAAATCAAAAGTGTCCACAGTTGATATTCAGATATATAAGCAATCGGTATTAAGGGTATTCAATTTTAAAGTTCTCAGCTCTGTAAATAACATTTTATTTTTCATTTTTGTATTTGATTAAACTATGATGAGGATCTTGTACTGCAGATGACAGCTTGTAATTAAACTATAAATAGAGTTTATTCAAGTTAATAAATTGATTAAAGGGATAATTTCAGAGATGGAAAAATGGAATTTCCTTTTTTTGAATCTTTTACTGTTTTTTCTTTAATATAATTCGAGTGGAATTATAAACCCCTAGGAAGGATATCTGAATCCCTCCAGTGGAATTTTAAACCACAGGAAGGATATCTGAATCCCTCCAGTGGAATTATAAACCCCCTGGATAGATATCTGAACACTCCAGTGGAATTATAAACCCCTGGAAAAGATATCTGAATCCCTCAGGTGGAATTATAAACCCCTAGGAAGGATATCTGAATCCCTTCAGTGGAATTATAAACCCCTAGAAAAGATATCTGAACACTCCAGTGGAATTATAAACACCTAGAAATGAACACTCCAGTGGAATTATAAACCCCTATAAAAGATATCTGAATCCCTCCAGTGGAATTATAAACCCCTAGAAAAGATATCTGAACACTCCAGTGGAATTATAAACCCCTAGAAAAGATATCTGAATCACTCCAGTGGAATTATAAACCCATAAGAGGAAAACCTTAATCCCTCCAGTGGAATTATAAATCCCTAGGAGGAAAATTTGAATCCCTCCAGTGGAATCAAAAAACCCCTGGATAGATATCTGAACCCTCCAGTGGATTGTAAATCACCATGCGTAAAGTTTCAAATTGAAAAAAAGTGACTTTTAAAACCCCTCCAGTGAAAATGAAATCCCTCCGGTGATCTCCAGTTGAATCGAAATCTTACTACGAACTTCTTTGAGTCCACATATGGTCAATGATATAAACAAGAATAATAAAAATGGAGATTTTAAGAAAAATGGATATATAAAAACCAGCAGCTGCTATCTGATTATATTTACAATTTTGTAATAACATTTGTTAAATCAATATTCAAAAATCTTTTTAAAAAATCTTTTTTTCCACTAAAATAAACCTCCCCCCCCTTCCACCAGACAGAGGAAAGTTAATGTTATAGTGGTGAGTCATATCATAAGATGGTAATCTTAAACAGTTTTTTAGAATCCATCAAGAAATAAGAAAAAAAGAAAGACATCTTTAAACTTTGAAATTCAGCATTATTGAAAGAAAAGCGGTGCTAATCACTCTAGAAATGTTCCAAAGAATGAGTTCAAGAACTGTTTGTAGACGTGTGAGTTGAGAGAAGGCAACCCTACAAAATTGTGCCTAATATCATAATTTCATTTTAGAAAATTGTTCAAATTAAAATTCAAAACTAAATGCTAAGAAAAAAATTTAAAAGTTTAAAAGTTTGTATTAAAATGGTTTCCCCTGAAGAGTGCAGACGCTGAGCCTAATATATTCAAATTACTTTAGTTCAAACCAATTCCAAAGGGAAATCTGAGGAAATGAAATGATGACATTAACATCAGAAATTTCACAAAATGTGTGAAAATTCACTTTTTTACAACGCATAAAATTTTCCCATTCGGAAATTTGAATTGCTTAATTACACAATAAACCCACACTGTGCTATTTTACTTTTTAGATAAAAAGGAAAAAATATTTAAAAAAACATTTTTAATAATGCAAAATGCATGTATCTCTTTACACTCAATAAGAAGAGATAGAAATTACAACTATTTATTGTTTTAAACGTTACAATTATGTATCACAGAAGTCCTTACACGAGGTTCCAATCAATCAATCAATTAATAAATCCGCGAGATGCAATCAGCTGATTGGTTGATTGATTGATTGGTTTGTAAATAAACTGAGCAACGCGGAGTTGAGCAGTATAAGCACCATACCGCTGTATAAAAGTGCTCATGTAGGTTGAAAATGAGTCTAAAAAAAAAATTAAAATAATAAAAATTTGAGAATAAAGATTAGCAAATAAAACACAAAAATGGACAGGAAAAAACATAAAAAAGATACGCAATAAAAGCAGATAAGAACTAATAATTTTTTTTATAAAGATGAATGAGAGGGGTGGGGGGAGGGAACTAATGAACGGAAAAATGCTAGAATTACATGGCTTGGTGGGTACATACATGTATTTTGCTAAACCAAGTTTCTTAAAATAAAAAAAGTTATTCCTTAAATATCCCCTGTTATCCATAACATTTAATTATTACATTTATACATTAATATATATGATTAAATGACCGACATAGTTGCTGGAAACGTGATTACTAGAAACGCAGTTACTAGAAAATTAAATCTAGTATTCATGTTCAGGCCAATCATATATTTCTGGCAATTATATTTCCTGCAATCATATCTGCATTTGCTAAGTTTACAATAACTATCATAGTGAGTTCTTTTACAACTCTATGTCTCTACTTTGACTTTTAATAAAAACATTTTAAATCTTAGAAATAAAAAAATTAACAAAAACTATCTGTTATTTATGTCAAAAATCAATTTTAGCCTAAAATTTTTTTTGGGTCGTAGATTTTGCCTAATTACTACCTTAATTCAATTTTCTCATATAAATAGTTTTTAAATTTCTTTAAATTATGAATACTTAGTAAGACATCAAATATTACATATATTATAAACATTCTATACAACTACATAGAGTTGTTACAGTTTTTTTTAACTAGGGGTTCAAGCTTTTTTCATATTATTTTAATTCGAAATGTTACCAAAATTTTACTTTTGATGCGAAATTTTTTAAAATCAAAATAGGATAATTTTGTGCGGATATCTGAAAGAAAATTCCGAATAAAATGCTACGAAAAATTACGAAAACCCTAATTTCTATACATTCAATAAAAGATAAAACATCAAGATGTAAGATTGTTCATTTTTCAACCAGTTTATAGTTCTCTTAAGAGGCTTTGTTTTCTGGCAAAAATTATTCATTTAGATTAATTGATTTATATTTATTCTTATTTATTCTTATTTATTCTTATTTATTCTTATTTATTCTTATTTACCCTCATTTATTCTTATTTATCCTCATTTATTCTTATTCACCCTCATTTATTCTTATTTACCCTCATTTATTCTTATTTATTCTCATTTATTCTTATTTATCTTAGTTATTCTAATTTATTCCAATTTATTCTTATTTATTTCTTCTTTTTTACTCTTATATATTCTTATTTATCCTTATTTAGTCTTATTTATCTTATTTATTCTTATTTATTCTTTTTAATCTTATTTTTTCTTATCTATTTATTCTTATTTACTCTTATGTATTCTTATTTATTCTTATTTATTCTTATGTACCCCATTTGTGATCCAACAACAAATTTATTTTTATTTTAAAGTCAATATCTCTAAATCTTTTTAGTGTAGAAATATTAAGAAAAAGTAATTGAATGATAAAGAAATAAATAATATTTTTATGTGATAGAAAAAGTTTGAAGAAAGCTTTCAATAAAAACTTTATGTTTTCCTAGTAAATGAAAAGTAGTTTTTCTTTTCAACATTTTATCTTTAATTACTATTATTAATTATTATTATTGTTATTATTATTATTTTCATCATTATTATTATTATTATTATAATCATAATCATTTTTATTATTACTAAATGAATAATTTCCTTTCTGAGACTGGGCCTTTGAAAGATAATAGCTCCAGTACCAAGCATTAAACATAGCAAACACGAAGGGGAACAGTACTCTCGAGAATACATCGATCTTCTTCGCCTGAAATCAATCGATCAATTATTAAGCTCAGCAATCGATTCGTGTTTCAAAAGGATCAATTATCAATTTTAAAATAATTGATTTTTAACTAGTTGATCAAAAAATCGATCTTTGTTCTAAAACTATTGATTATTATGTCAATCATCAATTCGTCTGTAATCAATCAATTATTAATTTTCTCAATTAATCAATGGAATGATCATACATTTAAAATCAAATATTGATTTATTTGTAAACAGTGAGACCAATAAAACAGTGGGCGAGGAGGACTACATGTAAGTTATTAAGTGAAATGAGTCTGTGTACAATTATGTACAATGTACTGTGTTCATTGGACCATTTAACCCTATAAACCCTATTGCCTGGGGGGGGGGCGTCCCACGCCGCCCCTCGAAAAAGGCCTTTGAGGATAGGTATGGGGTTGAAATTCATGTTAATAGCCAATTTTTCAAGGCCAGCTCAGTGAAAAAAAATTAGATCGATAACTGTTATAGTTTGAGTTCTAGGGAGGGTTGAAAAAAATGCCCAAAAAAAGTCAAACAAATTTAAAAAATATTTTTTTGGTTTTAAACAAATATCAAAGTGTGACACATGTTTCTACATTCATTTTCAAGGGCTTTTCAAAAATATAGCATTTAGATCTGTAACTTCAGTCATAAAAACATTATGGGCTATTTTAGATTTTTTTTTACACAGACCGGACTTTTTACTGCCCTGTACCCAGGCCTGCCCAAAGCATAAAAAGTTTTTGCAAAAAATCCTTCAAATTTCTATTCATTAAAAGTAAAAAATTTTACAGTGATAATGTCAAAAATGAGAGTGCTAAGGAACACAAACTAGAGGGGGGGGGGGCGCCAACGCCCCCCCTACGCCTGTTTAAGGTTAAGATAATATAACTTAACAGTCGTCTTTCGTTTCTACAGTATAATGGGTTCCAACTGTAGATTAAAGTTAGCCTATAATTTGACTGCACAATGTTCAAGTTTAAATATATAAATTGAAATGTTAAAACTAAAGTTTAATCTAAGTTTGAAATAAAATGGTTAAATTTTTCTCTTTTATTCTTAACGTTCTCTATATTCAAGAATGCATTAACAATTCGAGTAACATTGAGAAAGATATCATCGTTTTTGTTTTTGTAAATATCACTATATAATATATCCGCAAATATATTGTATATATCCGCAAATATATTGTATATATTGTATATATCCGCAAATAACTGAATTAATGTATTTATACATCATATTTCTTACACAAAACCATAAACGCCTCAATCGGTTAATAATTATCTCTCAAAATGTCATCTTTTCTATACTATAAAATCAAAAATTTAAGCATATCCCAAAAACTTGCTTAATAACTAATAAAATTTTATAATCCCTATATCGGTACAACCTGATGGTGTCAAAATTTGAAATTCCAACATAGATTGTTTGATCTAAAGAAGTTGTATTTTGAAATATCTAATGTCTACGACATTGGGTTGCAAAGATATAGGGATTTGAAAATCAGAGTCTGTGGAAAAAACTCAGTTCCTTTTTACTAAAATCCTTTTAATACAGCGTTGAAATCAATACAACGAAGACAACTTTTCTGTTTAAGTTTTGATTTCTAAAAAGCTTGACAGCTTCTCTTTGTTTCCATGTTTTTTTGTAACCATGCTGTTTGAAAGTTTGGTAGAAACCAAAAATTGAAATCTAAAGTCGTCTTCATTATATTGATATATACGACGACGACTGTATGAATAAAAAACCAACCTGAAACTGGAAATTCTTCATCCAGAGTGATATTTTGTTGGGTCTGCGGATAGGTATTCTAGTATTTCACGAGTTTAATATCTATTCTAATAACTGGGCTTTCATGGCGCTTTTGCGTCGCTCTTTCGTAATATTTTTGGGTACGCAGGAATTTTTACGGAAACCATTTTTTACGATGAGAAATAGTTGAGAATTTTGCCAATTACTTGTTAAAATCTGTTGATAGTTACAAAGGATAAGGGAACTTTAAGGCTAAGGCGCTGTGACACTATAAAGTCGACCCTGAGCAGCTTGGATTTATTTCAGTCGACATTCAATAGCATAAATTCTAGATTTAATTGATAAGCTTTAATTGAATATATTTTCAAAGATGTGCATATATAAGTAATAATCTTCGTTTCAATTTCAATATTGCTGTATCACGTGGATTTAACAGTTCTGTCAATATTTCAGAAAGCTGTGAATTTCGATCAAAATTTGACCCATTATATACATTATTTCATAGCCTTTTTTCTTCGGTGATTTTTTGTCGGCATATACATTTTGAATGAAAAATGTATGAAAAAAACAAATCCATAAGTGTAAAGATTGTTGAATTATAGAGCAAAACACGTTTGATTTCAATTAAATTTCAATTAAAAGAAACAGAATGCTTCTCACTCTGGATCCTTTGGTTCGGCAGGAAATAGTTTCTGTTGTTGAAAAGCCACGATTCGAAATAAATGATTTTTTAAAGAGATAAAAGTTGATATCTTACCCATATATCTTACCCAACCTTGGTTAAACAAAGCTTTAGAGATGGATCGACTTAACAATCTCTTAATGGAGAGTCATTTGAAATTAGGACTGCAGTCCCTTGAATCTAGAGAGGAGGTCAAACTTAAAATTCACTTTAATTAAACGTGGTTACTAGTTACACACGTTAATCAAATTTGATTGAAAAAGTTTCAATCAAAAATTTATATCGCTAGAATTGAAGAGAGTAAAATGTGGAGTTAGTATTTTTTGTCTATATTGTTTAATGTTTTTCAAGTTTTGAAGTTTAAATAAAAAAATTAAACTTTGGTTAGACAAACTTGGATTGAATGACAAAGTTTGGTATGGTAGCATTCTCTCGGTTTCTCTCAAATTCGAAGGATTTCTGAATAAATTATTCAAAGTTCAAGGAGAGAAGGAAGTTTCTTGTCCGAGCCACCTTAAAATCCTCGTCCTTCCTATATTATTTTTCCAATCCTTAAATATATATTTATTTTTTAAATCTTGCTGGGCCCCGTTAGATCATGAGTGAAATGTTGAATTTTGGGAACTGATAAAAATAAAATTGAATTAAAGTTCTAAAAAATATTCACATATTTTTGCGCATTTTCAGATAATTACTCCGAATAAATGGAAGTTTACTATTTTTTTAAATTATATCGAAAACTATAAAATTTTTTCCGGGTGGTTCCATGGGGAAAATGAAAGTATTTTGCTGTTTCTTTTATATAGTGAAGGATAGTCATTTTCTTTTTACCTAATAAATTTGATATAAAATTTAACGGATTCGAAGATTCCATCATTGATGTAATCATTGCAGTCTTACTTTATTTTATGCCTTAAATTTATTTTTTATTTTTAAGGATTGGACGCTTAAAAGACATAATAGTGGAAGGAGGAGAATTTTGAGTTGGTTCGGACGAGAAAATGAGGCTCGGACGATAAATAGTTGTGATTAGCCTTCCTCCCTTCGTTCAAGGCTCCTCTTCCCTTCCCCCTCTCGCTATCAATCAATCCATCAATCAATTATAAACTTTTGATTCAATTTCGGAGAAAATCCATCAAATTCTTTTTCCCGGATTTTTTCTTTTCTGTCAAAGACACATCTCTTTAATTAAATAATTACCTCTTAATTACTTCCCACACTTAGAAAAGTAAATAAATAAAAATAATTGGTTTGTAGAGACTCTTTTAAGAAACATTAAATTGAATTAGGTATATGAAAACAATCAATTATTGTCAATAAAAAGATTGTGATTGTAATTAATAAATTATGGGACTCACAGCATTATCTTTTAAGCTTTATCTTTTTCAATAATGTATTGTTGTGTTTCTATATTTTCTATATTTTCTATATTTTCTATATTTTCTATATTTTCTATATTTTCTATATTTTCTATATTTTCTATATTTTCATTCTATATTTTCTATAGTTTCTATATTTTCTATATTCTCACAATTTCGTTTATTATCTCTGTAGAAGAAATCTGCAAGTTACTTTTTTATAAAAATCCCAATTCAAAATAATCAAAGTTTTACAGAGTAATCATGACATCTCATTAATTTTTAATCTGTCTAAGCTGTAGGAGGGTATTGTTGTGATTCGCACATGTCACACCATATAGATGGAATGCCACATAACATTTTGCATAAAGTCTTTTAAACCCATTTTTGAATAATCATTAAATTTCATTTAAAGAGATTTGTACAAAATTTAAAAAATGCAATTTTCACTCTTTGCCAAAATATTTTTGAACATTCTCCGTCAGAAAGCTGCAGAAAATACTCTAGTTTTTTGATTTAGGCTTAAAGGGTACCGTTGTAAATCGGGCATTGCCATCTTTGCACGGAGGGTCATTTATAATTCCAATTATAGTCCCTTTAATTCTCAACTAAACTTTCGGATTTTTGTAGTTTTCTGCAGTGTTTTCTGATCTAAGATATAGTAGTGTTTAGTGGAGAGTGGTTTAAGTATTGTTTTCTTTGATATTAAACTGCGCCTGTTATGGTGAAGGTATGCCGAAGGAGGGATCATATGAGCACCCTCAATCCTTCGCATCAGCGGATCCTAGGGATATCATTATCATTATTGTTATTATTATTATTAATATTATTATCATAATTATCATCATTATTATTATTGTTAATATTATTATTATTATTATTATTATTATTATTATTCAATAATGATGCATACAGCTCTACTATTTTTATTCTATTTTAAAAATGTTAAAAAGAATTATAAAGTTACCGCATATATTGGTTTTATTAAAATACTTTCTATGAAGTTGAAGTTTTCTTAATAAAATATTTTCCACTATTTTGAAAGAGAAATATTAGAAAAGATATTTTATGAAATTCTTGTCTGTCAGCAATCAAATATTTTTTTGCTAGTAATTAAAAAAATATATTAGGTTTAAAATCCAGAAATTCCAGTTTCCAGTTAAATTATTTTTCAGATATTTGCTTTTTTTCATTATAATGTAAATATATTTTCATTATAATGTAAATATATTTTCAGATTTTTATCTCAAATTTGCCACACCAGTCACACACTTACACTCGGGTTTTGGACATTTGGTTCGGCCGTTTTGGCGATTATAGAAACTAAAGCTGCTCACCATGGATAACGGAGCTCCCTGTTCCTCCAGCCGTTCCGGATTAAAGGAACAGTGTTCGAGTTCACGTTCCTTGCGTTCCTTTTGCTTTACACTCCTCTGTTCATCGGACCTAAATATTGCCAGGTTAAAGGGATAAGGGACTGTACACTCCTCTGTTCATCAGACCTAAATATTGCCAGGTTAAAGGGATTGTACACTCCTCTGTTCATCGGACCTAAATATTGCCAGGTTAAAGGACACTGTACACTCCTCTGTTCATCAGACCTAAATATTGCCAGGTTAAAGGACACTGTACACTCCTCTGTTCATCAGACCTAAATATTGCCAGGTTGAAGGGATTGTACACTCCTCTGTTCATCAGATCTAAATATTGCTAGGTTAAAGGGACTGTACACGCAATTTTAGGTGACTCTCTAATTATTGAGCGGCAAGTCTAGTTCATAAAGAGTGCTCTTTGAATATCTTTGTCTGATTAAGGATGACAGAGATTTCCTTGTTTTTCGATCTTTTTGCAAATATTGTGACACTGCACTGCCACTGGAGGAGTTTGGTAAAATTAAGAAGAGTTGGAATAAAAAAAATAAGATTTAGAGGAATATGATCAAGAATAGGATTAAGAAGAATAGGATTTAATAAGAATTGGATTAAAAAGAATAAAGTTGAAAAATATAGGATTGATTAAGAGTAATATAAATAAATAGAATTTAAAAGAATAAGATTATAAAGAAATGGATTAAAAAGAATAGGATTAAGATGAATAGGATTAAAAATACGATTTTGCAGTAGAAACCGTACTAAAATGAATTTAAGATATATATGGTTACAGTTGAAAGACGAAGAAAATAAAATAGTGTATTCGCCTAAAACTCTATCATTTCTCTCTTTAACTGTCAATACTATATTGGATTCTCATCTCCCATAATGTTTTAGAAATAAATCTCTGCCATAGTATAAATATATATAGAGAGAAATATACAGGCTTTAATTCAAATATAAAATTATAATATTAAAAAAATACAATGCAGGTTTTGGGCCTGAGAGAAACTGAAGTTCTCTTTTTTAAATCAAAGAAATAAAGGCTTATCTATCCTGTGATTAAAGAATGAGACTTCGGAGACAATTTATAAACAACTAATACTTCTCTTCAGACAAAGTGCAAGAAAGGAGTAACAAAGGAATTGAGTTTTTGTCACAAATTCCAATTTATAGTACCAAAATCTCAACAATCAAATGATGCGCACCTTTCATATTTCAAACTTACATTGTTTGATCCACCAGAATTCATAGATTGAAATATCTACGGTCTACGACATTTGGTTTTAAAGAAATTGGGATTTAAAAATCCAAGTTTGTGGCAAAGACTCAATTCCTTTCCGACGAAGTTACAAAAATGTCACCTCTATTTTGAACCTTCAAAATTTCCATGTTGTTTTTTCTACTATTATAGAACATTTTTTACTCCAGTTTGATCTTTTATTCCTGAGTCTAAAACTAAAGAATGGGCGAATTTTAAGTTCGAGGTTAAAAGTTCTGTAAAATAATGAATAGCTACTTAAATATTAAACTTTCTCAATTTTAAATTTGAATTTCC
>NW_019397310.1:29038-56026 GCF_000591075.1 Eurytemora carolleeae
TTCAATCTTCAATGCAATTTCAATCTTCAGTGCAATTTACATCAGTTTAACATGATGTATCTTCTCCACTTATACTTGGATTTAATTTCAAGAGAAGTAATTCAACTTAGTTTGGTCTAATATAAAACCAAATAAATTTACTTTAATCATACTATGTGTAAAATTAAAACTTAGTTTTGTCTAATATAAAACCAAATAAATTTACTTTAATCATACTATGTGTAAAATTAAAATTAGAGAAGCTGCGAGGTCACAAAGCCATACCAGTGATGTTGAATAAATTCAACCTTCTGCTTCTTTCTAGCGGACCGTATCGGACACATATTTAGGCAGCTAGAGCAAGTTGTACAGTTTACGTACATACTAAAGACGGTAAAACTAGATATTACACGGTACACCAAAATAATCAATTTCCTTTTTGTAAGATTAATGCTATTCAGAAGCTATTACGGTGCGGCCACATAACATTATCTTTTTAAACCGGCTGCATACTTGAATACTGAAGAATAGTCTTCCATTGCTCTAGGGGTAGATGCAAGGTATACTGTATCAACTATTGGAAACCTAAAGATTGGTCTAGGGGGGACAAGAAAAGGGTTGGATACTCTCTAGTATTGGAAACAAATATCCTTCTTTTTCCAACCATGTGTACTCAAACCTTTTGCACTTTGCACCGACCATTTGCTTATTCTAGAAAAGCACTAATCATAAAGAAGTAGTAACCGGATGTGTAGTTAACAAGAGCATATTCTATAAGAGCACTGAACACAAAGAAGTAGTACCTGGATGCGTAGTTAACAAGAGCATATTCTAGAAGAGCACTGAACATGAGGAAGTAGTACCTGGATGCGTAGTTAACAAGAGCATATTCTAGAAGAGCACTGAACATGAAGAAGTAGTACCTGGATGCGTAGTTAACAAGAGCATATTCTATAAGAGCACTGAACATGAGGAAGTAGTACCTGGATGCGTAGTTAACCAGAGCATATTCTATAAGAGCACTGAACATGAGGAAGTAGTACCTGGATGCGTAGTTAACAAGAGCATATTCTAGAAGAGCGCTGAATACAAAGAATACACAGACTCCAGACCAGACATCAATGGCCTTTGTGTACGCTACAGGGGGTAGAGAATTCTGAATGCTGGCCTAAAAACAAAAACGTAAGTTCCTTAATAAAATTTTTATTTGGCGTAAAACTTACAGATGTCAAATATGCAAAAATCTCTCTTTTAACTTTGAACAATTAATAATTCTTAACATACCATCTCTAGGGCTGAGAAAATAAATAAACATTTGAAAATAAGATATAGATGATTTCATTTCGGAAAAGTAAATATTTTAAGCAATTTCTCAAATGGGCCCTCTGTGTGGCAAAATATGTATTTTTCATTTCTTTAAAAACAATCTAAAAGGAAATGAGTTCTTCCCACAAACTCTAACTATTTCCCTCTATATCTTAGCAACATTTGATATTTCAAACTATAAATTCTGTAAGACCAAATAGTCTAAATTTGAAATATCATCGGTTTACATCATCTGGTTGCAAAGCTATAGGGATTAGAAATTTGAGTTTGTGGCAAAAACTCAATTCCTTTTTAGATTAATTGACCATAAAAAAATACAGAAACAACACGGCGAAATGATTGAAAAAATAATAAAACAAAGTAGAGCATTAAAAATCAAGAAAGAAAGAATAAGAACAGAAAAAAATTAAAAAAGTATTAGATTAGAATATTTTAAGGACTCGAATGTTAATCAAATGTTCTGAAAGAAATAAAAAGAAAGCCTAATTATATATCTTATTTATCTTATTGTAGAAGGTATATACTATATCTAGTATTGTAGAAGGTATATACTGTATCTAGTATTGTAGAAGGTATATACTGTATCTAGTATTGTAGAAGGTATATACTGTATCTAGTATTGTAGAAGGTATATACTATAGTATTGTAGAAGGTATATACTGTATCTAGTATTGAAGAAGGTATATACAGTATATACAGTATATACTGTATAGTATACGTCATGTTAAATTCTAAGATTTTAAACATTTGTCTTATATTTGTGTTGGCTTGTCTAATGTCTATGCTAGACAGTCCACAGGAAATAAAACATTTGGCAGAGGGATAGGAGCTGACATAGATTAAATAATATCNCGAACAACATCTTAACTAATATCATAGATATTACAGAGGGATAGGAGCTAACATAGATTAAATAATATCATAGATAGTACAGAGGGATAGGAGCTAACATAGATTAAACAATATCAAAGATGTAGCAGAGGAGAGGTATGCCATAGAGAAAATTATATCTAGTCACGACAAGGGACTAAATAATATCACAGAGAAAACAATTTCTTAAATGTAACAAAGGAATTAATCGTCATAGATCACAGTGATGATATCTAAAGGTTGCAAATGCAAGCTCTCACGCATTTTCCTTATAACTCAATCAAACTAAACCAAGAAGCAAGGGCTTTACGGTTATAAAATGTGAGTTAGTCAGGTAAAATCATAAGCCAAGGCATTGCGAGCACTTTAAAGTCAACCTAGTCTAGAAATTTGTCCAGCTTTTCAAAGCTGTCCGGATCCAGGGGGCGGAAACGTCATGTGTGTGTGTCTGTACCAAAAGAGTGTGTGTAAAGTTTACCGAACCGAAGGCGTGTACTGTAGGGTATATATAGTACATACGAATCTCGGTATTTGTACAGTCTAGGAGAGTACATTTGTTTATCGTTAATTGTTTACTTAAAAATAAGTTTTATATACATGTAGTATATTATCTATATATTCAAGTCAACATTATAAGCCAAATTTTCATGCAAAGAATATAATTGATTAAAGTTTACAAGAAACTAGTCGTTGTTCAAGCTTAATTATAATTGACAACATTGTGCTGCAATTTCCTTGACTGTAGTCATGTTGTGTGTCTGTACCAAAAGAGTGTCTGTAAGGTTTACCGAACTTGTCTGCAAAGCAGTGCGACTGGCTTTCTCATGCCAGACCAGCGCCATTTCCTTTCACTTTATTCCTATTCTCTGTATAGATCTCTGTGAGATCTTACGTTCGGAGAAAATGACATAATATGTAATTGCCTTAAGAATATGAAGACATCGCAGCACACGCGCGCACATAGATTCAACCTACTTATAATAATATTGATATTAATGATAATAATCGCTGTCAAACCTTCAATCTAGGTTGTAGGCTTGAGCTCCCTCCGTTTAAGTTCTAATAAATCAACCCAGATAAGAGCTGAGTGTAAATTCAGGGGTGGTAGACAAGCCTATGTCCGTCATCGACCTTTATAAAAAGTCTCATTAATTTTCGAGACAGGGTCGACTTTGAAGTGACACAACGTCTTGGGCTTTGATTTTACCGTTCTAACTCATTTATGGTTTTCTGTAGACCTTTTCCGGTAGCTTATAGCACTATAAAGAACTTGTTGTTAACTTTGGTTTTAAAGAAGTAATTGCAAAATTATCATCCATTTTTGCTTGAGAGCTTTATAGCTTGAGTGGTCATAGACTTGATAACATCAAGACATGGCAGGAGGACTGGTAGCCATAGACTTGATAACATTAAGACATTGCAGGAGGACTGGTAGCCATAGACTTGATAACATTAAGACATTGCAGGAGGATTGGTAGCCATAGACTTGATAACATCAAGACATGGCAGGAGGACTGGTAGCCATAGACTTGATAACATCAAGACATGGCAGGAGGATTGGTAGCCATAGACTTGATAACATCAAGACATGGCAGGAGGACTGGTAGCCATAGACTTGATAACATCAAGACATGGCAGGAGGACTGGTAGCCATAGACTTGATAACATCAAGACATTGCAGGAGGATTGGTAGCCATAGACTTGATAACATCAAGACATGGCAGGAGGACTGGTAGCCATAGACAAAATAATATCATAGATGTAACAAAGGAGAGGTCATAGACTTAATACAATCAAGACAAGCCTAGGGTGATAGGGACTGAAATAGACTTAAATATACTTATATAAACTTATACTTATATATACTTATATAAAGATGTGGTAGGCAGTCTTAGATGAAATACTATCATACATGTAAGAAAGGGATTGGTAATCATAGACACTATAATATCACATAGACACAAGACAGGGTAGGGAGGACAGAAGTTTGCATAGACTAAATAATAACAATAGGAGAGGTAGTCATAGATGATATAATACCATAGATTTGACATTGGGACCTGGAGCTGCATAGAGAAATGATGTCACAGACAAAATAATTTTTTTATTTTTATTTTTTATTTATTTTTATTTTTATTTTTATTTTTCATTTTTATTAATAATTTATTTTTATCAAAACAATGGCTAAAAAGAAAAAAATGGTTCATTGTAAATATTGTACTTAAACATTGGTGAAAGGGAACTTGTAAAACTATGTTTTTTATTATTTATAATCTATTACTGTAGTGTTTTCGTATATTCAGAATAAACACTCCGTTAGTATCGGAATATAGGTTTCCGTTCATTTCTGAATATTATATCAAATAATATAAATGATAATATAGGGATGAAGAAATGATAAAATACAATTTGCATCAAGTTTAAAAATGGATTTAGGGAATGAAAAGTGGATGTGTAGGACATACATGGACATATACATATACAGATAGTTAGACATATAAAGATAGAAAGATGTATAGACAAACAGATAGACAGATAAATAAGCAAAATTAGACTTATAGATACAAAGAATTATAATGTAAACATAGTTATTTCAGAGGTGTACGCATTTTTAGTACTGCAGTGTACTCTGGGCTGTAAAGTAAACACAAGACGGATATCCCAGCCTGACATGGGATCCATCTTTCACATGAAAAATCAATGAAATATTCTGGTCATAGGAAACTATTATGTGAATTATCAAAATGTTCAAAATTAAATGCCTTTATTCTTCTCGGATACTAGAGGAACATTGATGCATCTATTCTTGTTTACAAACACCCCTCAAAGAGAACTTGTTTCAATATGTACGCAGAGAATACGCAACAGCAATTAATTTACCTTGCCTTATTACCTTGGTTAGATGGATGGATAGATAGATAGATAAATACCTGAGTTGTCGACATAGCTAGCAGAGTTGTAACTCCCAGAGCAACTCTAGCAGGAACCTAATTGATAATAATAATAATATTAATAACAAGCTGAATGGCCTGGCGTTGCCCGTAACCTGTAACACCCCCCGGCCATTTATGAGTGTCCACAAAAAAATTCAGCCCAATTGGTTCAGCCGTTTAGTCGTCTTTACGCAACATATATATGATAATACTGACCGCTTTGTGGTCGAGCCAGAAAGAGAACCATGAAACGGTCACGGTCATGGAGCAGGGAATATAGATGGTGACCACGAAGAAGGATAGCTGCCGGGCAAACATTAGGTCAACTTGTAAACACGAATATTCACCTGGAAAATAAAAGTTGATTTTGCTGTTTTATTAAAAGAAAGAACGTATTAAGAAAATTTTAATGCAATTATTGTGAGTGAAACAAACCTGTATCGAAATAAAATGAAAGAAGTTGAATATGATTGTCGTTTTATTAGAGTTTTGCAGTTTCTAACAGATTTATTTAAATTAGGATATTTATAACTTTAGTATATGAAAGTCTACACGTGACATGCTGAAAAAATGTATGGAAGGATATTTAAGATGGAATTCATTCGGAAAATTTGTTTTTTTTTCAACTTTTATTTCAGCATGTTCGTGTAGCTTTTATTTAGTTTGGTTTTGCATTTTTAATAGCTTCAGAAAAGGTTTTTTTTTTAACAAAATTAATTCGGCAAAAAACAAATTCAAATCCTACGCCTGTTGCCATATTGGTTCCTGTGTCAACCCATGCATTATTCCTGTAGGATCTGAACTTGACCTGTAGCCGTCAAAACATTACAGTATTGGTTCCCGAACCCCCTCAGTTTAAATCCTCCGGGAAGGGATAGATTCCAGGGGATCTGAACTATTCCTGTAGCCGTTAAGACGTCGCAGTATTGGTTACCGTACCCCCATAGTTTAAATCCTCCGGGAAGGGATAGATTCCAAGGGTATCTGAACTATACCTGTAGCCGTTACGACGTCGCAGTATTGGTTCCCGTACCCCCCTAGCTTAAATCCCCCGGGAAGGGATAGATTTCCGGGGATCTGAACAGCATCATCATCCTTCCACACGTACACCAGGTCACTCTTGGTCCAACCATCTACATGACAGATATTCAAATTAGAGTTTTAGAGGTGTTCTATTTAGACTCCCTAGGTTGGATGCTACTAAACTAAATTAATTGCTGGATTGAGGCCCTATGATAGAGGAACTGCCAAAAACCAAAAATTTTAATCCCTATCTATTTGCAACCTGATACCTTTAATATTTCAAACTGAGACTATACGAATTCATAGTTTGAATATCAAAGGTCTACAACATCAGATTGCAAAAATAAAAGGATGAGACATTATTTAACCTTACATAAGGTTTGAGCTTATGTAAGCTAAAAGTTTATAATGTTTTATAAGAGGATCTGAGAAAGAGCAGAGATTTATAAATAGTTTGAAAGAAAATGAGGCATTTACTGAATTAACAAGACTCTCAACTAAATTAGTAGGAATCGGAGAGGTTTGAAAAGGACTGTTATTAAGCTTATCCAAAATTTAAAATCTTTTTATTGATCAACAGTTGAAACCAACAGTAATTTCATACGTTTTATCGTTAAATCTTGATTGTGGGTTTGGCAATTTTTTTCTCACAAAACTAGAAAATCAAGGATATCTCCGTCAGCCATGATAAGACACATTCCACTCTGTAATTAAAGATCACTTAAACTACTTCTCAAGATTTTCAATAGTTTTTAAACTTGAAGTTTAATTGATTCTAATTTATTCTGTTTCATCCCTAACAAATATCTTTCATTTAGATCTAAATAAATTTTACAAACACTTCAATCCAACTTTTCTATTATTATAATGAATTAAGCTTTTTGCTTCACAGGATTTAGTTTTCTTTATCATCAGTTTCTTTTTATCATATTTTTCTTTTTTTAAGCTAAAACTCAACCTTAGCACGCAAAATGTTATAAAAGGTCTAGTAGTTTAAACCAAAACCATTTTAATCGCATTAATTTAATTAATTAAGCCATCTAATTAATCTAATATTAAATTGAACTAATTAAATTCAACAATATGAATTGAATTAATCTTGATGTAATAAGTTCAATGAAATGCAATATTATGGAGACAAGGATATGCTTCTCTCATGTACAATGTAAAATCTACATGTATAATTTATGTACGATTTAAAATATAAAATGTTTGTACAATGTACAATGTACATGTATATATGTACTTACAGCTGGCAATATTGAGAGCACAAGTTTGTTCATCCAGGGGGAACAGAGCTAAATGCATCGAACAGCCGCAAGTCAGAGACACCCTGTATTATAATCATTATTATTATTATTATTATCATTATTATAATTATTATGGGCCGACACTCATGGGTAGCCGTGCAGTGTTTCAGGCTAAACAAAATTCGAAATTTTTTTTTCCACGGAATCTCTTAAATCAAACTCTACACAAATGCTAAGACCCCAAAAAGGAAATTTGGGAGTTTCGTTCAACGATACTCTATTAAATTTCGGGCTCAGATACTGTAGAGTATTTAGTCTTTAACCCCTAATACCTGATGCTATAGAGTACATAATCTTTAACCCGTAATACCTGATGCTATAGAGTACATCTCCGTTAGGAAAGATCCTAATGTAGAGATTAGGTTGAAGAATATTATGAAATGCTCCAATCTTCTCATTCCTAAGAAAAAAAAAGATTACAGAGACTCTGTCGACGTAACTTAAAGTGATCACCCACTTAAAAAAAAGTATGCCCAATCCAATTCACAGCGGTACCATTTAAATCGGCATTATCTTAGCAAAAGGGAATAATAATGAGGAAAAAGGAGAAAGGTGCATAAAGAGGAAAAAGGAGAATGACGAAAAGGGGAAAAGTATGAAGCAAAGAGGAGTGAACTAAATCAATAGAAAATAATAATGTTTGTAAAAGGGAAATAATTATATTTTCTTTATTTTCCCTCCTCACATATTACAAGTTATTTAAACCTTTATCTGATCAAGGAAGGTGGAGGTTTCCTCATTTTTCAAACTGAAAATTTAGTGGCAACGTTTCAATCGGACATGCCACTCTAAAAATGAAGGTTCCCTTGAAAAATAACATTTTTCACAAATTATAAAACTGAGTTAAAGGTAATAAACCTAAAACATATTTAAATCGAATATTGAACAACAGATCCATGCGACCAATAAATAAATCCACTATCCAAATATTGAAGAAAAAATCACAATCAAGTTATAATTAATTTGAAAGAATTAAAAGCAAACATTATCGAAAATCCGAACCATGAGCCATGAGTGTAAATAAAAAATATAAAATTTAAACAAAATTTTGAAGTTGAATCAAAATCAAATGTAATTTGAAATTCAAACCAAATATTAATGAAAAATTCAAACCAAATATTAATGAAAAATCCAAACCAAATGAAAATTAAAAATCCAAACCAAATATTACTAAAAAATCCACCAAATTTTAATGAAAAATCCAAACCAAATATTAATGAAAATTCCAAACCAAATTTTAATGAAAAATCCAAACCAAATATTAATGAAAATCCAAACCAAATATTAATGAAAAATCCAAACCAAATATTAATGAAAAATCCAAACCAAATATTAATGAAAAATCCAAACCAAATATTAATGAAAAATCCAAACCAAATATTACTAGAAAATCCACCAAATTTTAATGAAAAATCAAAACCAAATATTAATGAAAAATCAAAACCAAATATTAATGAAAAATCCAAACCAAATATTACTAGAAAATCCACCAAATTTTTATGAAAATAAACAAAAATTCACCTGAAAAATGTATCCGGCATCCACACTTTAGAAGCGTCCGTCATTGTCAGGTATTTTATTCTTTCTAAAAAAAGTCAAATTAATAAATTATTTTTAAGAAATATAAGAATAAAAGACAGTTGTTGGAAATTAGGGTCTAATTATACTTTTAAGATAAAAATCCATATTTAACGTTTATGTACAGTGAAACAATTAATAACGAATACATCGGAAGAATTTATCAAATGTCGTCTTGACAATTTTTCAATGAGTTTTATACTATATTACGTAAATTTCAGTATTTGCGAAAATAAATAAATAGCCATGAATATGCGGGAACGGTTTTAAAGAGCTCCATATAATCATTTAATTAAATAACTAAATATCTGCAACATGCCATTATCAGAAAGTGAAGAATACGACATTTGATGAATTCTTTTGATGTATTCGTTATTAAGGGTTTCACTGTATATAACAGAGACTTGGCTTGTCTGTCTGTCAAAATGGCTGAACCGATTGGAGTCAGACCCAAATTTCAATGAAGAGAATTTTATGTCAGATTAAAATGAGAAATATTATCTCCGAAAAATTTCGATTTTAACAGGTTTGATAATGGTTGTAAAATATTACAGTTAAACCCTAAATATTAAATAAATCGATAGAATTTATGAAATGTCGTCTTGACAATTTTTCAATGGGTTTTATACTATTTTACGTAAATCTAAGTATTTGCGAAAATAAATAAATATAGCACTGAATATGCCGGAACAGTTTTAAAGAGCTTCGTATAATCATTTAATTAAAAAACTAAATAATTGCAACATTCCATTATCAGAAAGTGAAGAATACGACATTTTATACGTTCTTTCGATTTATTTAAAATTCAGGGTTAAACTGTGGTTTGCTTTAAAAACATATAGCTTTAAGAGAAAAAAGTAAAACAAATTTGGGGTTTAGTTTCTTTCCGACGCGAACAACATCTTAACTTTTTACAGTTCAATTAAAAGTTAGAATGAACCTTAACTAGGTTTTTGTCTTATTTTTTCTCTTTGCCGGGAAAGCAAAGAATAGAAGAGAATAACTATTATTTTTAAAATTTGATAAATAAGCAAGATTTTCATGAAAACAACTGACATAATTATATTTTTATGTAATACAAAGAAAACGCGGAGAAGGAGTTTCACGAAAACAATGTTATAAAAGGACTGTTAGCGCAATATTAAAGGGACTGTTAACGTAATATTAAAGGGACTGCAGTTAGCGTAATATTAAAGGGACTGTAAGCGTAATATTTAGTGACCCTCCATGTAAAGATCACAATGCCAGACTCCCAACCCTTGTAACATTTGTCTGATCGATGAGGGAGATAGTGTCGTTTTTTCGGGGTTAAAAATTGTTCAATTCTCATAATTCTTCGTATGTTTTTGTAGTAAAACCACAATTGAAAATAATCAGTTTTCAAAATTAGAAACAGTGATATCTAATTAACACTTTACTAGAAAAGCTTCTAATTGAGGGATATCGTTTAGAATTTTAAGAAAAAACAATTTATGAAATTTGATGTAAATAATTCTAACCAAAGACTCTAAATATAAAGACGCGTCATCGGAAAATCTACGCAAATTTACGCACTTTCTTTGGTCTATTAAAAATTGTAAACAAATGTCGTCTTCCCAACTGAATAAAGGCATTTTTTGCTTGCTTGGAAGTTTCATTCTATTTAATGATTCATACTTTTTAACAAAAGAAGATATCATACATACATTTATGCAAAATTATTTTTATGTTTATGATGAAACAACAAACGACATTAGCTCACATTTTTTAACGTTTTATATTAGATATATTTAGTGTCCTGCTACTTTCACTGCCTAAAATGTTAATTCCTAGTTGTTGAAAAAAACATATTTGACCAATTTGAAAATTTTCATTAACGATTATTGGCTATTTATCATAAAAAAAGAGATTAGTAACTTATTCACAAATTTAGGTTTATTTCAACAAAAGATCCTTCTATCCAACAAATGATTAAACAACTTTGAAATATCTTAAATTTAACATTATTAATTTGTGTTCACTTTTAGCACAAAATATTCACTATTGTGTTAAATATCTGCGGTTTTTGTTGAACGCTCAAGCAAACAAAATAACCAATGACTTCAAATACAGCTGAACAGAGCGTACATAAGAGTCAGATAAACTATTGTATCATCTTTATATCGAGAGTCTTTGCTTTTAACTGTTTCTTAATAAAAAACCTTTTAGTTTAGGTTTTGGCCTCCAAAATATACAAATTATATAATAAAAAATAAAATCAAAAAACATTAGACTAATTATGGTTTAGAGCAAAATTGCCTAATTAAAAAAAAATTTGGCAGCTTCCATTTTTTTTGGCTTTTGGTAATACAGTTATAAAAAAACTATATGTATGAGAAGCACTGAGATTTTGTTTGTTTGTTTTATGTTTGTATTCAATAAACGTGAAAATAGCGGAACTATGTACCCAATTATCTGACCTGACCCCAGGGAAGGTATATGGATAAGGCCAGGACAAAATGTGTAAAGGAATTTAGTTTTTGCCACAAACTCTGATTTTCTAATCTCTATATCTTTGTAACCCAAGGTCGTAGACCAATGATATTTTAAACTATTTTTGCTTATAAAAAAAGTAATCTAAGTTTGAAATATCAAAGCTTTGCACCATCAGGTTGCAAAGAAATTGAGATCAGAAGATTTGATTTTGTGGCAAAAACTCAATTCCTTTAAAAATAAAAATCCGCAAAAAATGAAGTGTACTTAAATAAGCAGAAACTATTAACAATATCATTTAATTAAAAAAGGTCGCGAAGCGCACTAAAAATATAGTTTCTGCACACGTTGTTTTTAAACAAAAATAGTTTTGTATTTTTCTTGTGTTATCTTATCTGTATATTCTACGGTTTCTAGTTTACAGTTTACACTCTAGCCTAGCTGCAGGTTTCTAGCAGAGCATTAAATATCCCTCTTTTCCTCAACCTCTTCAATATAATGTATTCAGCTCCTTCAGTACAGGGTGGAACCGAAAAAATGATTTTTTGTTGTCAATTTCTTAAATATTGAATATTTTTTTACCTTCGCCCCATCGTTTAACATTAGTAAAAGATTACTTTTCTCATGAAAGAAGTTGATTTTACCTTCAGATTTTACCTTCAGATTATTCAGATTTTGACCTTCAGATTTTCACATTCAGATTTTAACTTTCACTTTTTACTTTCAGATTTTGATATTATTTTCTGGCAAACTTTTAAGGAGCCCTGTACAATGTACGATACATGGATTAAGACTGCTATAAAAAATTGCCTCATTTTTTAAGACCGGATCCACTTGGAAGTGTCTTAACGGCTTGACCTGTGTTTTTACCTAACTAACTCACTTATACTGTTTTGTACATGAAAGTTTTAGAAATAAAAAACATTTATTTTAAGCTTTAGAGTTTGAGAAGTAATTAAAAATAATTCTCAACGAGTTTTTCTAAAAAGCTTCTGTCGCTTGGAAATCAAATGTCGTCTTCATATTCCATTTTTGTGGGTTTCACTGAACGCACATGGACAAACTATCTGTAAAAATACATGTAAAAATGTCAACTCTTTCCACATTTTCTACTTTTCCTCTACTTTGGGAAGCACTGTATTGCAGGAGAGAATGAAAGAATACTGAAGAAACTATGAGAAAAATATTAATTGGCTTTCAAACCTCTGCAATGCTGATTCTTATACTACGAGAACAGGAGATGGTTTGGAAGGTGATGGAGGGGGGGGGGGGGTCTTATTCAAGTATTTGGAAATCCCAACGAAAACCTAGGTGGTAGAAATGGAATACGTTATTGCAAAAAAGCGACTTTAAAAAATCCAAAATTTTTCGTAAAATTAAAAGCATTTCGTTCAAACCTAAAATTGTGTACGAGCACAACACATTTCTCAAGTTTTCGTTTCGTAAATTTTAAATTATAAAATAAAGAGAAGTGCATACATATAATCATGCTTTGCCTTGATTTTTTATATAATTGTACTCTGCGATAAAAAAACTTGCGGATTATTCCTACCTTTAAGCTTTCACATTGTTTTATATCCTTCATTATAGTCATTCATTTGACTTTAACTATAAATATCTTTAAAATAAGTAACATAAAAATAGTTTTATTCTAAGAAGAAAAAGATGTAACTTTTTTAAATCTTTAGAAAAGCTACTCTGCAAAACTTTGAAAAAATATTGTCTTTGTTTATATTCTAATTTCTAATTTCTAAAATTTTCTTGTCGTCAATGTACCAGGGATATATGTTAATTTCACTATATTAAAAGAGAAATGTCTTACTTTTTAAAATCTAATTCTTAATAATCTTGATATTTTAACATTTTATCCCCCCCCCCCGGGAGAGCTTTATACTTAATTATAGTGCAAATACGCTACTGCATTAAAAAAACTCGATTTTTGGGTAAAATTTATCTATGTTACTTTGATAAAGTTGATTGAGTAATTATCTGGCAAGAAGCGGTAAAATTTTTTTAACATTTTTCCTAATAATTAATGGTAATCATAAACATGGAGAATGGATATCAAGTTACTAAACGGGGATATTTGTGTCCCTAAGATTCTAGGGGTAGAGCCCCCAGGATTCTAATGGGGTGTAAGTAACCCCAATGACCCCCTAATTTACGCCACTGATCTGACCTTTCATTTTCTCCTTCAGCCGATCCTCGTACACTAATCTGTTATCATTCCACTGCTGTCTCATCGTGATTTGGAAACTGTACTCCTGTAATACAATAGGGTTATATACTGTACACCTGCAGTACAATATGGTTATATACTGTACTCCTGCAGTATAATAGGGGTATTGTACTCCTGCAGTACAATAGGGTTATATACTGTACACCTGCAGTATAATAGGGGTATATACTGTACTACTCCAATACAATAGGGTTATATACTGTACACCTGCAGTACAATAGGGTTATATATTATACTCCTGCAATACAATAGGGTTATATACTGTACTCCTGCAGTATAATAGGGTTATGTACTGTACTCTTGCAGTACAATAGGGTTATGAACTGTACTCCTGTAGTACAATAGGGTTATATACTGTTCTCCTGTAGTACTGTAGTACAATAGGGTTATATACTGTACTCCTGCAGCACAATAGGGTTATGTACTGTACTCCTGTAGTACAATAGGGTTATGTACTGTACTCCTGTAGTACAATAGGGTTATGTACTGTACTCATGTAGTACAATAGAGGTATATACAGTACTCCTGCAGTACAATAGGGTTGTATACTGTACTCTTGCAGTACAATAGGGTTTTATTCTTTACTCTATGGCATTACGATTGTATCTATCTGTAAACTTGTAATATAAATGTAACTGTAATCCCTCTGGTTTAGTAATCTAGTACTCTTGCCAATATATCCTCCCCCTAGCACACCATTCAGTCCTTCATTCCACCATTATACTTTAAACTGATATCCTCCCCCTAGCACACCATTCAGTCCTTCATTCTACCATTATACTTTAAACTGATGGAGACATGTACTTTACATCCTACAAACATAGCATTCAATTCAGGAATATATATTAGGAGAACTATGGAGAACCAGGAAATCCAGGAGAACCAGGAGATCCAGAGAGAACTAGGAGATCCAGGGAGAACCAGGGAGAACCAGGAGAACCAGGTTTAACAAAGGAGAACCAGAAGAACCAGGAGAACCAGGGGAATCAGTAGATCCAGGAGAATCAGGAGAACCATGGAGAACCAGAAGAACCAGGAGAACTAGGAGAACCAGGAAAACCAGGAAAACCAGAAGAATCAGGAGAACCAAGGAGAACCAGAAGAACCAGGAGAACCAGGAGAACCAGGAGAACCAGGCGAACCAGGAAAACCAGGACAACTAGGAGAACCAGGAGAACTAGGAAAACCAGGCGAACCAGGAGAATCAGGAGAAATTGGAAAATAGGAGAACCAGGAGAACCAGGAGAACCAGGAGAAACAGGAGATCCAGGAAAACCAGGAGAACCAGGAGAACCATGGAGAAACAGAAGAATCAGGAAAACCAGGAGAACCAGGAGAACCAGGAGAACCAGGATAACCAGGAAAACCAGGAGAATCAGAATAATCAGGAGAACCAGGAGAACCATGGAGAACCAGAAGAACCAGGAGAACCATGGAGAACCAGAAGAACCAGGAGAACTAGGAAAACCAGGTGAACCATGAGAACCAGGAGAAATTGGAAAATAGGAGAACCAGGAAAACCTGGAGAACCAGGAGAACCAGGAGAACCAGGAAAACCAAGCGAACCAGGAGAACCAGGAGAAATAGGAGAAACAGGAGAACCAGGAGAACCAGGAGAACAAGGAGAACTTGGAGAACCAGAGAACCAGGAGAACCAGGAGAACCAGGAGATCCAGGAGAACCAGGCGAACAAGGAGAACCATGGAGAACCAGTAGAACCACTAGAACCAGGAGAACCATGAGAACCATTAATCTCACAAGATGCTTTTTTTCTTTTCAAGCGTGTTTGCTCACTGCACAGTTGCCCAAAGGTCGGTTCTGTACTTCATATAAACCAAAGTTTTCAGTATGTCACAGTATACTAATGTTTTCAGTATGTTCACAGTATACTAATGTTTTCAGTATGTACACAGTATTATACTAAAGTTTTCAGTATGTCACAGTATACTAATGTTTTCAGTATGTACACAGTATACTAATGTTTTCAGTATGTACACAGTATACTAATGTTTTCAGTATGTTCACAGTATACTAATGTTTTCAGTATGTTCACAGTATTATACTAAAGTTTTCAGTATGTCACAGTATACTAATGTTTTCAGTATGTACACAGTATACTAATGTTTTTGTTTTCAGTATGTACACAGTATACTAATGTTTTCAGTATGTACACAGTATACTAAATTTTCTCCTAACATCGTACATAATGAGGCAATTATAGTTATATTTGGAAATTTCGATACTTTATTTTATTACTTATTAGGGTTAGAAATCAAAATTCGAGGTTTGGCCAAAACTTTTATTAAAACGTGAATTCATTTTAATTTTAATTTTAAATCAATTTTAGCCGTTTTATTGCTCGCCTGTCCTGCAGAATCCCTTACTCACGGTATTAAAAAACTAAGGCCACAAAAATTGAAAGAAAAGGAAAAAAAATCCCAAATTTAAATTTGTGGATGCTCTGTAGAATTAAGAATTTCCCAGTAACAAAACTAGTTTGAGAGAAATATCAGATGATGTTTTGAAGATCTAAGAATTACCTTCTTGAGAAGAAAATTTACATTAAAGAAGGAATTATTCATTTTTAACCTAACTAATACATTTTCCCTCATAAACATACTTAAAGGGACTGTAAGCGTAATATCAAGTGACCCTTCGTGTAAATATAGCAATGTCAGATTTACAAAGGTACCCTTGAAAATGTGAAAGATAACGTTGTTTTTCTGAATCTAAAAGAGGGAATTGCTCGATTGGTTCTTATAAGCAGGAAATGCAAAAGACACTTTTGCAGAGAAACCACAAATAAAAATAATCTGTTTAGAGAAACAAAAACATGGATATTTAGTTCCTACTTTATCAGACAAAGCTTTCAAGTTCAAGGTTCTTTTTAAATCAAAGGGGGCAAAAAAGAACAATAATTAAATCAAAGAGAATTTGATATTAATTTATCATATATCAGATATCACGATATCTGTTAAAAAGTGAAATTTAAAATATTCCGTGATAAAAATTCAATTTGATTACGGATTATCCTTTCAAACTTTAAATTGTGAATATTCTCTTTTAAAATAAATTCTAATCCTCTTTTTTTTACATGAGGCTCAGACAAGACAAAATAGATTTCTTAGATATTTTAAACTAAACTGCCTTAACAAATATTACAAAACTAGTCTTTCAGTGCACTTCGCGCCATCTATTTGTTTAACTGTACATTATAGAAGAGCCAAGAAGCACTGCCAACTTCATGATTCATTTGCATTCTTCATGTTTGTTTTTCCTAATTTTTGTATGTTTAATGTTTGTAATTTTTATGTTTTTTGTTTTAATTTGTTATTATTCAAAATTTTTACTTTTTGTAATATTAATGTTTATTTTTTTGTAATTTCGATTTTTATTTTTTGTAATTTTTACGTTTATTGTTTTAATTTTATGTTTAATTTTTTGTGCCGAAAAATAAAACTTTTTTAAAAAGTATTTAAGAATTTATATTAAATTACAGTTTTTGGACAAATTCCTAATCCTGAAAAATACTAAGAAATCGTGAGGGTAGAGTAAAGGTAATATATATTATGTATAATGAATGTTGAATGTCAAGATTCAAGTATCCTCCTAATATATGATATTTGTCCTGCCCTTATAATATACAGGGTGTCCCACAAAACATGACAGTTGGGGAATATTTAAAAAAAATTTTCTCCATAATTTGCTGAGTTGTTTGATACCAAAGAGACGAATGAAACATATCATATGGTAGTCATATTTTAGTAAAATTGATTTCATAGTAAAATATGTTTGAGTAAAAGATTTTTTTAACAAAATAAAATGCAAAAATTCTTTAATATCTAATACAGTGTATAGAAGACGACATGTTATGTTGTGTAGGACACCCTGTATTATATTTGTCCTGTCCTGATATTGGATATTTAAGTATATATCTACAGTATAAAGGGTGCCCAAATAATTTAAGAATATACAATACACGGTGGACTACGGTTAATTTGAATTTGAACTGGCCCGACCCCTTGTACCGGCCTTAGTGACACGTGGCATGTACCGACCCGACCCCTTGTACCGGCCTTATTGATGCGTGGCATGTACCGACCTGACCCTTTCTTATGTTTCCCAGTTTTAACTATAATGGCACGGCCAGACTTTTTACAGTTTCCTGCCTATCATGGGCCTACTTGACCTATACCCCTTTAGGTTAGTTTTATGTAAGTAAGTATATGGTGTATATTTTTAACAGACTCGCCGGTACGGTACTTCAAATGAACTGGTGCGCAAAGCCCAACTGACTAACACCGTACTGCACACAACTGAAATTTAGTCTTGGCCGACCCCAATAGCCTGGTTTAGCTGAGTTAGACGTTACTAAATTTAGCACATAGCACTGAACAATGAGCATATGTGTTTTCAATATTACTTTTTTTGTGATAAATGTACAGCAACATTTGTTTATCAATTCTACATATTTGAACTTAATAATTTTAATTAATAAACACTTTAATGAAAATTTCAAATATTAAATAATATTTGAATTGATTATTAGTAATTTTTTAGATATCCTTTATGAATTCAACTTTTTATTCAAAAGTTTTCACAAGTTTTTTTGTTGCAGTGAAAAGACGAGAGTAACATGTAATATAGAAAATTTAAAAACAGTCATAATTTTTTACCAAAAAAATGTCTACTAAAAGTTACAAAATGTGTACTGCAAATTATTTTAGAGGAAGTAAAGTCATTACTTTAAAAATAATATTAATAATAATAAATAATATTACCTTCTTCCAAAGACTAAAATTTTGGACTTTTTCTTTGTTTTGTATTTCACAGATTTTTTCCTATTTGTGGATGACCGACATTTAAGCAATTTTATGTGTATTTGATGTTGTTATAAAGTAAATTGTTTACATAATTGTGTACATCATTGTGTACATCATTGTGTACATCATTATGTACATCATTGTGTACATCATTGTGTACATTGGGCTTTATAAAATCATAATTTAAGTCTATAAATAATTGTTTCCATATTCGACAGATTGTTTGTGTCTTACTGTTTGTAATTGTAAAGATTATTACATCTAAAGAAATCCTTGAAATAAATTCCAGTATATCCTAAACTAAAATATTTGCTAATTAAACTTGAACGTGTTCAAACTTAATGAATACATTTCCAAGATTTGAATGGAATGAATAATATTAGCGATTTGAGAGCAAATTCTTTCAAGAGTAAAATCAAGCAATATTTGAATAATTTAATCTGATTTTTAACTTATTCCTATCAATGAGATTAAATTCTATTAAGTTTATATTTTACCAGTTGAATTGTATTGAGTCAATTTCAACCGATTATATTGCAGTTAAATTCTAGTTTCAACCAATTGGATTGAATCAAGTCTAATTTTAACCAATTAGATTGAATCAAGTTTAATTTTAATTAATTGGATTGTATGAAGTCTAATTTCAACCAATCAGATTGTATTAAGTCTAATTTTAACCAATTAGATTGTATCAGTTATAATTTCAACCAATTAGATTGTATCAATAATAATTTCAACCAATTAGATTGTATCAATAATAATTTCAACCAATTAGATTGTATCAATAATAATTTCAACCAATTAGATTGTATTAAGTCTAGTTTCAACCAATTAGATTGAATCATGTCTAATTTCAACCAATTGGATTGTATCAAGTCTATTTTCAACCAATCAGATGTATCAAGTCTAATTTATAACAATCAGATTGTATTAAGTCTAATTTCAACCAATCAGATTAAATCAAGTCTAATTTTACCAATTAGATTGTATTAAGTCTAATTTTAACCAATTAGATTGTATTAAGTCTAATTTTAACCAATTAGATTGTATTAAGTCTAATTTTAACCAATTAGATTGTATTAAGTCTAACTTCACCAATCAGATTGTATCAATTATAATTTCAACCAATCAGATTGTATTACGTCTAATTTCAATCAATTATATAATTGTTGAATTTTGTTGAATTTGATTGAATTAAGCCTAAATTAATCAATAACGCGTTAGATTCAACTATATCAATTCTAACTAACTAGAAATTCAAGGCGCTTCGCGCCCTTCTTTCTAGCCTTAGAGGGCGCTTCGCGCCCATCTTCTAAATTAGTTGTGAACATGTTCTCTTTGTGTACATCGTAAAACAAAACAAAAATAATTCGCGGATTTTTACAAAAAATTTCGCGGATTTTCAAAATTTTTAAAAATTTAATGACAAACTTACTGATATAGGATATTAAGAGATTATGACCTATTCATACAGTACAAACATCAAATATGCAGTACACTTTCCGAGTACAAGTGTATGGGGAGATTTTGTATCTTAAATTTTACATAGTTTTCTCAGAACCTTTTATGAACAATGATGTAATGCCAGAGTCGGCTTAAGTTGGGGGGGGGCCCACCCCCTAGAAAATTAAGGAGACTTCCCTTTCCCCTGGAAAACTGAGGGAAGTTCCGCCCATCCCCTAGACAATTAAGGAGACGTCCCCTTCCTTGGAGTCCTGTCCTTCCCCCCTTGAAAAATTAGTAGAGAAAGAAGAGAGTGCAGGCAACTTATAGCCATTCAATTTAGATTTTAAGAATAGATTCAAAATTTGGCATTCCACTTTTATAAATAGACGACCAATTGAACAAACGTGATAAAAAAATAAATTTCAGAAATCAAAGTACTGTAACATACAGATTGATCTTTGAAGGTTGAGTACATGGCCTGTACAATTAGTAAAGGATTAGCGTACATCATCACTATATATACCAGAACCTCGTTGGTACCGTTCTAAATCGAACATTGCCATCTTTGCATTGATGGTAACTTGAAATTATACTTACTGTCCCTTTCAGACTCCAAAACTTTAAATCGAATTTTCAAAAAAAAAATTCAAATAAATAATAAATGATGAACCTTAAAAGTGAATTACTTTTTGTAAAACACTTTAGAAAATACAAAGAAAAGCAAAACTTGAAATGAAGACTTGACTTTTGTTATTAATGTTTATGATTACTATTCTATCATTTCAAAAAGTAAATAATAAACCTAAGATGGGTTCCCCCCCCCCCTTCAAAATAAAGTAAATTGTATGTATGATTGAAAACTCATAGATTTTAAATCATAGCTCTTTTAATAAAAGATTTATTTGAAAGAAAAAAATGTTTTGAATTTCTAATATGTCACCAAAAAGTTTTCTTTTCTTATACTTGTACGTAAAATGAAAACTAAATGAGCTACGATGTCACAAAGTTTTACAAGAAATGTTGCATAGATTTCACCTTCTCCTACAGTCTAGTTTGCAGTGCCCCCCCCCCCAATTAAAAAAGTTCAAGTCACTGCACCCTGTGGAACATCTAGTTAAGATTTTTGAAAATAGGATTTAGAGTGACTATCATTTTGTTGGAAAGTAAAATATTTTATGGCACTTGCGGCATTTGGGAAATTTATTTTCAAACTCTAATAGGTTGAAAATGACTTTCAATATCTTTTCAATAGTTTTTATTCTAGTGGCTTGCTCACTTAAATAGTCTTGTATATGTATAAGGAAAGCAGCTTGAATAAATTACAAATTAGCAATATTTTATTGCTATTTTAAGTTTAACATTTTAGTTTGAAAAAGGCGAGACGCTATTTTCTACTGATGCAGAAATCTTCCACAATGCTGAGGTATATGCTGTGCCACACTGTTGTGGAGTTTTTAAATCATTAAAGTAAATTACTTGTTCAAATTTTATATCACTATGGCTGATTAAATACTATATTTTCTATATATATAATATGTATAAAGCCTGAAAAGATAAATGCATAAAAGGCACAAATTGTTTTTTTCATAATAATGTTCTATTTATGGCAGATTACAATGTTTACACTGCCAAAATAATGATGCCTTTCTTCACAACTTTTACAGTCAATAAACAAACAGTTTTCATATCATTAACTCATATCATATCATAAACATGACAAACAACCTCACAAAATGATTATAAAATGATCACAAAATGATCATAAACAAGCTCACAAAATGATCATAAGCGGATCATAAAGAAGATCACAAAATGATCATAAACTGGTCATAATCAAGTTCATAAACTGATCATAAACAAGCTCACAAACATATACGAAACATTTCTATATTGTGATATTAGGCAGTCAGGGCTTGTTTTGTAGTGAGTAAGCTTTATTGTATAGAAAGTATATAGAAAAGGTGTAAAAATATTTATCAACCCTCTCTCTCTAAACTATAAATCAAATGATGTTTTTTATTCACCTAATTCATTATAAAGTTTATTTAACAGATTTAAAAAATTCGAAATTGAAATGGATAGTCTAGGGAACATACTGTATTAATGTACTCTACTGCATATAATTTTTGAACATTTACATGATTTGTACACTTTGAACTCCCTTTCAGGCTGAAAGGGACTGAAAAAATTCATACCGAGAGGTTCTTTAAATTCCCCTCTAATATATATTCTATTCTCTATGATTAGAGTACATCATCACTCTATATACTATAACCTCGTTGGTTCTAAATCGAACATTGCCAGCTTTGCATTGATGGTAACTTGAAATTATACTTACTGTCCCTTTCAGACTCCAAAACTTTAAATATAATTCACACTTTTTCTTTAATGCTCTGAGGAAAAAGATAAGTAGGCTATATACTAAATGAAATAATTGTACTAATTAAGGCAATTTTGTAAAATAAAAAAATGTTATTCCCGTTTATTTGGTATGAACTATTCCCTACATCTGTTGAGGTTACAGAAGATAAACATTACACAGCATATATTTCTTTACTTGGAAATAGGTATGGGCAAAATTGCTATCCTGGATAATTTTAACAATCAAAATTGGGTTGGCACATTAATCTTACTAGAAGGGAAGGATTCATTTAGTGTTTTGTACCGTTCTGCTGTGTACAGTCTGTGTGTATACTGTACACCGTCTACTTTAGTTTTCAGTGCCACCGGGTTGAATCTGTGTAAATTTTAGAAACTGTAAAAGGGATGTTTGAAAATTGTAATGAGTAATTATTTTTTATGTGCAGTTTTAGATTCTGTTGACTCTTTTACCAGAGTTCGAATTTAATGAATTTGAGCCACGTCTCAAATCCGCCAAAAACCGATTTCAATAGAGCGGCGGCTTAAATCTTGAAACATTGAATACAATTTAAAGTGGAACCATCCATATTTGAGCCGTGGCTAAAATTCTTTAAATTTGGCCTCAGGTATCCCATCCAACAAATTTATCACAAAATAAATTCTTGTAAATATATTTTTTACATATTTTTCAAGTAAAAAAGTAAGTTCCCGTGGTTCTACCAAATTCAAAATTAGGGCTCTTAAGTCATAGTTAACGGTTTATAATTGAACCGGTAAAAAGTTGAATTTTTCTCCTTTCATTTATATATTTAGTTATAGTCAACAGCATTTAAAGACAAATATTTTTGTAGTTTTCCTAAACTAGGCCCTTCCCTAGCCTAGTTGTAAACTGGTAGTTTGCCCACCCCTAGCCTAGTTGTAAACTGGTAGTTTGCCCACCCCTAGCCTAGTTGTAAACTGGTAGTTTGCCCACCCCTAGCCTAGTTGTAAACTGGTTTCCTAAAGATGAATCAAGTTTGCCCACCCCTAGCCTAGATGTAATTTGGTAGTTTACCCACCCCTAGCCTAGTTGTAAACTGGTAGTTTGCCCACCCCTAGCCTAGTTGTAAACTGGTTTTCTAATGTTTACCAAACCAATTTGCTACATTAGCACAGTAAACTGTACACACCATACTGTACACTGTATACACTGTATAGTTCATCTTATATATGTATATTGTATATTTAGCTGAAGTAGTAATTTTGTGAATCTATGTAAGAAAGTCCCGGGAAAAAAAGTTTCTGGAAAAAAACCTGGAAATTAAAACTTTGGAAAAAAGTTCGAATTTTATCAAGTCCTTGGAAAAAATGCCCGAGGATTTTTTTGTATAAAATCATACTGTATAAAATACTGGAGCCAGAAAAAAAGTCTCGAATTGGTAGAGCTTTATTTCCGGAGACTTTTTAATAAAAGGACTTTTTTCCACAGGTCTTTTTTAGTGTGAAATTTTAGGACTTTTTTTTCCGGAAACTTTTTTTCCAAGGACTTTTTTGGTGGTTACCTAATCTTGTTTGTACATCTGTCAGTTTGTATGTGCGATCATAACCCATAAACCCCTTGACGTATTAGACTCAATTTTGGATTTTCGGAATTCGGTAGAACGGGAATTTTCTAATAATTCTAATAATAATTCTAATAATTCTAAATCCAGTCTAAGTAATGCTTTAAAAAAGTTACCATCGCTCTTTTACATTTTTATATAGAACTGCTTAATTTGAGCGGACATAAAATCCCATATTGCGGAAACCACTGCATGGTAAAATCTATAAAGCTTGATTACAAATCTCCAACCTTTTAAAATTTTATCATTTCATAAAAGCATTTTTATTTTATTTTAAAAAGTGTTGATTTCTCACAGTTTCTATCAAATGTTTCTTGACATTAGATTCGTAATTCACTTGAACAGAGAAACTGCACAAAGAAAATAATCATATGTTTAAGGTTTAAAAATAGGAATAAAGGATGCTACTGAGAATCGGAAATAAATGGAGAGTCAGTTGAAATTATGTCTACAGTCTCTTTAAGGTCAATTCTAATCTACTGTTTATTGCCGCAAAGTTTATAATTCTCTTTCCCGCATTTTAGAATGTTTATGTTAATGGTAATGTTAGGAAGTTTTCCGGTAAAAGACTTTCTGCAGAGTAGAGATGGAAGACAGTTTTATGCATTTATTTTATGCATTTAAGATTTTTTGACTAAAGAAATATTGAATTGTTCTAAATGTTAACTTTGAGAAGAAAATGAACGATTTATCAAATCGATCCAAACAATAATTTTTTTCTTGTTGGCTTTACATTTTATGTCATAGTTTTAAGAACTTTCTCAACGTCATAATATAGCAAAACTTGTAAAGCATTTATTTGTTATACATAATAAGAAAAAGATCTTAAATTCTCACAGAGTCTCTCAGAGGGACTGAAAGCGTAATTTCAAGTGACCCTCCATATAAAGATGACAATCCCTATCTACACATCTTTGTCTTAACGAGTATGAATTAGATATCAAGGTTTATAATTTGGAAAGCTGTGTATTTTCAATATTTTCAACTATGATCTTTCTACAAAAGTGAATTTCTTCTGCATGAAAACATAGAGAAATCATAAAGAAAGTTTTAAACCTTAAAAAAAGGAAAATCTTCCACATTATTGATCAAAAAATAGTTTTAAGAGTCCCATTGTAATTCTGACAATTCCATCTTTGCATGGAGGGTTACTTGAAATTACAGACACTGTAAAAGCCAAAAACCGATGCCCATATCTAACAGAATGGGATTGACAAGGTTTTATAAATAAATACTTTGTTCTTCCTCTTCATATTGTTTTACTTCTAGTTCTTTTTATGAATTTTATGAATAGCCTGGAGTAAAATAGCCTGGAGTAAAATAAAGTTAATGTTATTCTTGTTTTTACATCTATATATATATATATATATATATATATATATTTATATAAAATATTATCTTTGTTTGTCCTTTATATAATTTCTAATTAATAACTTGCTAATTTTAGACTGGAGAGGAGGAACAAGATCCGGAGTAGACCGGAAGCAAGATCCGGAGTAAACCAAAAGCAAAGTTGTCTGGGAGGACAGACTAAAACTTGTATTTCACTTTAAAGAGATTGTGGGCATAATTTCAAGTGGGACATGCTCGATTCACAACTGTACTCTGTAAACCTTAGTCTTAGCAAATATATTCTCTAAAATTTGTAATTTTTATTTGATAATTTCCAATTCTAGTTTCTTTATTAAAGTTAATAGCGGATTGTGCAGCAGAGACAAATAACAAATTCAAACGTTTTAAAATTGAAANCTCTACTCTCTCATTTAAAATTGCAAAATTAAAGAGTTGGATGTAAACCGAATATGTTTACTATATTGTGTAAATAGGAATTATATCGAGAATATACAATAGATAAAGAACACATTAATCAACACACAAATTCATAATTTATTTTTTAGTTTTACGACAAAACAAATTAAAACAAAATGATAAATGATAAAGGATCCAAGTCGATTTTTTTTCTTAAATTACTATTTTGGTTTTTAGATTGAAAATTCTGTTTATTTGTCAATAAATATTTTTTGATGTTCGCTTTTTTTTCAAATAAAAGGATTCTGGAAAATCAACTGTACAGCCTGTACAGTACAACTGTACAGCCTAAACTTGATTCATAAAACGCACTCTGCACGTCGAAATCTTATTTGTATTCAATCAGAACTAATTTTTATTCAATAGCTGTACAGCTATGCACATCAGCACAATTATTTAAAATTAAAATTTAAAATTAATATTTAACCATGGATAAATTTGCTTTTCTGGAGTAATATCAAAACTATAGGAGCTACAGTGAAACCCTTGATAAGGAATACATTGACAGAATTCATCAAATGTCGTATTCTTCACTTTCTGATAATGGAATGTTGCAGATATTTAGTTTTTTAATTAAATGATTATATGGAACTCTTTAAAACTGCTCCCGCATATTCATGGCTATTTATTTATTTTCGCAAATACTGAAATTTACTTAATATATTATAAAACTCATTGAAAAATTGTCAAGACGACATTTGATAAATTCTTCCGATGTATTCGTTATATAGGGTTTCACTGTACAAGATTTACAGCAGTACCCTTTAAGTCATCATCTGATCAATAATGAAGGAGATATTTGCGTGTTTTTTCGTGTTCAATTGTGACAACATAACATTGTATCACATTGAGAAACCACAATTGAAAATACTTTACTTAAGCTCGATCGGACCTACACAGAACAAATTTTTCTTTTTTATTTACTTTTTACGTATCATACCCCGCATAAATCAAAGGTTTTCAGGGACCTGGACCAGACGGCCAGATATTGAGCTCTTAGGGTTTCCCGGCACTGAGTCAGAGCTACTAGTTTTCCATTGAACACCTAATCTAGACTCGGTGTTTAACCCTCTTTGTTAAAATTATTTAGTTATCACCCTAAGATATTACATAGAAGCAATCTTTCTTTTTTGGTCTGACATCTTGATATCCACGGCGAGAACTTTTTCGAGTTAGTGTCAGATGTTGACGGAACAATTAAACATGAATATGTCGTTTATTCTTGATCTCAAAATCACG
>NW_019397310.1:56174-114313 GCF_000591075.1 Eurytemora carolleeae
CCCTGTAAACTCTGTGTATAATGCCAAAGAAAAAAAAAATCTAAATACATAAGTTTGAAGATTTGCAAAACTATGATTTTTTAATTTGCGAAATTTCACAATGTTGGTGTGGAGATTGATAAAAAACTAAAAATTCACAAATTATCTTTATGTGTGCAAAAAGTCTGCAACATTTTTCAGGATAAATATTAAAGCTTTTTGTGAAAAAATGATAAAATCTTGCTAGCGCTGAAAACTCTTGTATTGTGAATGTAGAGATCAATGCTTGATTAGATCTTTTGTTAATCTGCAGATTAAGTTAATCTTTATTCAATATCCCGCATGGTAATCGTACCCAGTCAGACTCAGAGGTTAAAGGGACCTTCCTAAAGGGAGGAATAACTAAAAAGAAAATATGGAAAGGTAAAATTTTCAAAGCTTCTCAAGTTAAAGTTCCCACAGTGGATATTCAGATCTGTGTCTGAGTATCCAACATAAAACTTCTCACCTCAGAAGTTAGAAGTTAAAAAGAAAAATAGAAAACTGAAGAAATATTTGTAATTGACAATTAATTGGTTGGTTTGTGAATTCATTATTTACTATTTTTACTGACAAATTATTAGATTGATTGATTCAAGAGTAAAAATAAAGGATTGAAAATGCGTGAATGTTTATTTTTTGAGCTGGGTGGACCTTGATTTATGTTGGATTGGTCTTCAGAAGGATTTTATTTTCGTATCGTATGATTCTTTTAATTTAACTACATATCTTTTAATAGAGTAGAGAAATTTCTAATATTAATGTATTTATTATTTTATATTTTGATAGATTGAACCAAGCAATATATAGACCATATCTGATGCTCAAATCTGTGTACTGCAGTGGGAGGAGATCAAAACAAAGAATTCAGGGGCAACGCATCATTTTTTAGGGAAAAGGGCCCAAGCGGTGCAAATAAGAATATATTGCTATTGTATTTTTCATAATAACCAGAATGCCAAAATCAAAAGTATTCGCTCTAATTCTTGATATAGTAACTTGTTTTGCGTTGGACTGTAATATCACATCAGATCTGTAGTCCTTTGTGGGGGCACTGGGTTTGTTTACATTCCTCCCACAGTGTACAGAGTACACAATTTGCGTATATCTGAGTTGGGCATTCCTGTATATAGTTCCTTGGATTGAACAGTTTGAAAAATTCTAATTTATCAATTTATAGACTAAATAAGCTTTTTGATTTTTGCTAGTGATTTATTTATTGATTGATTGATTGATTGATTTTTATTTTGATTTATTTTTTATGGACTAATTGATTTATTGAATTACTTATTTATTAATTGTTTTATTGATTTATATATTTACCTACAATATAGGTATTTAATTGATTTATCTATTATTTGTTATTTGATTCGTTGATTGATTTATTTAATAATTGATGGATTTATTAATTTATTTACTGACTGATAGATTGATTTTCTGATAAACTGATTTATTGATAGATTTACCTGTCCCATTCATCCCTGAGGGCCGAATCCTTGAATCGTACACTTTAGGACCCATAATAAGGTCTAGGATCTTCTTTTCTTCTTGCCTAGATACAGAGACAATAATAATAATAATAATAATAATAACAATAATAATAATAATAATAATAATAATAATAATAATAATAATAATAATAATAATAATAATAATAATAATAATAATAATAANGGGGGGGGGGGGGGCGGGTGAAGGGTAACATTCTAATTTTGAAGCATGATTAACTCAGAAATATATTAATACAAAGTTTAGTTTTGTAATTTGACTTTTTTTCTTTTCTTCAAAAATTAAAAATTTAACTTTTAAAATTAACTGTTCATCCAGTAGATTGCTGAAATAAAAAAAAATGTATAAAAAGTTAAGAAATAGTAGGTAGGCCATGAATATGTTTTTTGATTATATGTAAATGTAGATATTTTATACATATATAATGTATATATAATTTATATAACCGCTGATTGATAATAAACAATACTATAGAATTACCGCAATCAGTTTCTTGGATTTACATATCAACAACTACCTTGTCAGACATTGCATAATATATTCAGTATGGAAGTGTGGGATGGGGGATGTTAATTTTCCCCACTAACCCCTTACAAATTTCTTTTAAACCAAAGAACCCCCAAAAATACCAAAAATTATTCAATATCCTCACACCTCTCAAACTTTGAAAGTTACGCCTTCAATGATAAATGTTTTAAAAAATGAATTTTTTTTAAGATCTAGATGTTTATTATCTCCGTATCGAGATTATATTGAAGATACAAAATTGCTTATAATGATTTTACAAAAAACTATTTTACGATAGTGGCATGTTCATACATTTGTGTATCAGTTAAGAAAAATCCTTTAGTTTACGGATACATTTTTTCATTCTTTCTTTCCAAAATTAATGTTACATTCATATTCTTTGAAGATAGAAAAAATTTTCGAGAATTTTGGACTAGAATGAATTTTTAAACTATGTTTCCCCACTTCTCCCCTGCCCTACACTTTCAAGATCGTTTTCTAATTGCTTTTTTTCACCGATATTTAAAATTATTCAAAATCATACATTTTAATTTTCACGTAAACCTTTCAAGTATGAAGACATTTCGAATTTAAGTATCAGTTAACATGGGTTTTAACGTTACAGTTTTTAAAAACTTTATAACCCTGGTTTACACAAAATAAACCAGTGGGTCATACACAGTTTTCACGGAATAGGAAATGCTTTTCTTTGCTTTGCTTTTAATTAAAAAAAAAGAATTATCAGATTAATACAATTTGAGATATTGAGATAAGTATTCACATGCTTTTATATATATTTGGACTTTGTGGGCATCTCTCAAGACTCCACGGTCGGGTATTAGACACGGTCAAGTTAAAACAATTTTACCCGGGAAAAAATGTCGACATTTATTATTGTTGAAAGTGCACCAGTTTAAAAAAAAAATCCACGAATTTTTACAGTTCACTTTGAAAAATAGAGACTTACAAAAAAACACAATTGAAAGCTAATATTTTGAATAGAAAAAGGGTCGAGAAGCCCCGTAATTTTTTTTTGATGAAATAGATCAAAAAGAATATTTTTGTTTAATATCTCTATACGATGCAACACCTATTTCATCTGTGCAAAGTTATATTTTAATATGAAATGCATTTTTCTTAATGTAAATCTTTTAAAGTTTTGAGCAGTTTACACACACATACAAATTTTATATTTAAAAGCTTTTGCACTGGTGCTTATAAGATAGAGAGGCTTTCAGGGAAATTTAGTTTTTTCTTTGATTTAGATCAGAATAAAGAAAAAATATTTTTTTGATTATATTATAAAACAAAAACCAAGTTCAGAAATAAAGTTCTAAGAACTTCTTATTTATGAAAATTCTATATTCTGTTTTTTTCTCTAATATCCTGTATCCTGTATCCTGTATTCCTTTATCTTGTATCCTGTATCCTGTATCCTGTATCCTGTGTTCTGTATCCTGTATCCTGTATCCTGTATCCTGTATCCTGTATCCTGTATCCTGTATCCTGTATCCTGTATCCTGTATCCTGTATCCTGTATCCTGTATCCTGTATCCTGTATCCTGTATCCTGTATCCTGTATCCTGTATCCTGTATCCTGTATCCTGTATCCTGTATTCTGTATCCTGTATCCTGTATCAAGTAAGAAACAATTTGCAAATCGGATCAATCAATTATCTTTTTGCACTGTCTCCACACTCCTCCCTTTATTTCTTTTTTTCAAATATCTTTCAATAATTTAACAAGCTCTTTTATATATAGCAGACCTTGCATGTTTAAATACATGCAATAAGTGAAAATCGATTTGTCTGAAATTAGATTTTCCCTTTTTTAATATTTTTAGCAGTTTAACATCAGGGGCCCTTTTTTAGATAAAAATCTTAACTTTTTAAAGTTTTCAAAATTGCATGCATTTTCTGTTGTATGTTACAAAACAATGAATGATTTCTCGGATTTGATTGTATTATTGGGGATTTGCAAAAAATGTTTATTTTAAATTATTTTCAGTGAAAAACTTTGTTATGCAAAAATATTTGCCCAATAGGCTCAGTCGTTTTGACGTTTATTGTAAAAAAAAAACAGTCAAGTCATAGATTAAAGTTACCAGAAGTATTTAAGATCCCCCCTTGAGAAAAGAAACATATTGCATGCTACTCCCAGACTATGTTGTTAATTTTAGTTATATTTTCACAGAAAACTCGCTATTCATTATTACAAAATAAGATTTTATTAACTATAAAAGTTCCGGTAAATTAGGGGGAAGGGGAGGAGGGGTTTAATCAAATTTATTTTTAAGAATAGATCCACAAATACAAAAAAAGAAAAATTTATCTAAAATAAGAGAATTTGTGTTTTTTTACAAATTTATATATTTTCCAATTAAAGCAAGAAGTTTATCTAGTAGATTAAAAATGAACAAATGATTAAAAAATCTATTCCTGTTGATTGCACAATTGCCGTGTTTTATGTTTATTGGACTAACTATAACAATCATAACTTGAGCCCGACTGTACAAGATCAGTTACGCATTGTTTGGTGGTAATTACAGATAAAAAACCTTAATACAACCAGCCCCCCCCCCCTCCGTCATTTTTGAATCTCAAAATGCACAATTCCAAGAATTTTTCAGCAAGGGCTTATACAGTTATTAGAGATGACAAGCACATTAAATGTTAGAAAGTTCTTCAAATGTTAGAAAAGTTGTATTCAAAATTATATATGAATATCTAATTATTATATATGAATGTCTAATTGTTATATATGAATATCTAATTGTTATATATGAATATCTAATTGTTATATATGAATATCTAATGTTGTATATGAATATCTAATTGTCTAAACGTAATCTATCTATTTACGAAAAAAGACAAGTATGAGCTGAAAACTTTGCTTCATCTCCTCTTTTATTAATCTCACGGTTATTTTAATCTGAGGTTTTTATCCTAGAATGTTTAATAAAACCCAACCAATCAAAGTTTTGATTGCAGAGTTCGAACAGCCAATCAAAAGCTCAGAAATGTTAAAAATTTTGCTCGCAATCCATAAGAGAACTTTTATTGGTTGGAATAAAATCAGAAGTGAATACAGAGATTTAGAAAACAGGATTACATGAGGTTATCCAATACAAGAGTTTTCAGCTATGGACAATGTCTGAAGGATTGCATTTAAAAGAGTATTTACAAGTGCTGGCCTTTTGGTAAATCTTTTAATGTAAGAGATACTTATTATTATAACTAAAATATAATCTTGCTCAAACACACTTTTGCAACTTAAATCCAAAATAATTTTATTTGTCTAATTATATAAGTTTCTTACTTAAAGAAGACTAACAGCTAAGATGAACTTTGTACAAAACTAATATACTTTCAAAAGTTTAGAGAAGAATTGTTTTTCTTTCTTTTCTTTTTTCCTTTTTTAGGATTATATTATTTGTTTTACCAACCTTACAGACGTAAACCTTTCTAATCCATTAAAGGGACTGTAAGCGTAATTTCAAATGACTCTTCATGCAAAGATGGAAATGCTCGATTCACAACGGTACCCTTTAAAGCTTTGTCTGATCAAGTATGAATTAGATATTTATGTTTATAATTTTGAAAGATGATTATTTTGAATTGTAGTTTCTCTATGATAGTGACTTCTTACTTCATGAAAGGATATAGAAGTATCAGAATTAAACACTTTAAAGCCTAGGATACGACAATTTCTTTTACATTATTGATCAGATAAGGATTTTAAGGGTTTCGTTGTGAATCGGGCATTGCCATCTTTGAATAGAGGGTTACTTAAACTCACACTGAAAATTAAATAGAAAATTTTATTTTTTGAGAGATCTCAACGCACAAATTCTGAATTTTTTAGTTTTATTTTAAAATGTTAAAATTTTAAAATAGATAATTAATTAAACATAAGATTCTTTGATGAAGTTAAAAAACATACATTTTGAGTTAGTGTAAAAACAATAACAGAGATGAAATACAAAAAAATCTTTAACAAATTGAAGTAAAAAAATATATAAGAAATGATTTAAAACACAGAAAAACGGTATGTTTATGTAGTTTAAAACCTTGTAGAACTAGAATCATATATTTTATCATCTCCCAGTGATTTTTTATTTAGATTTAAAAAAAATATTCTATTGTATTAAATGGATATCTGACCCTTTGTAGTTTACGACATTTGTTTGAAGGTTAAAGTGAAAACAAATTGAATTCCTGGTGAAAGGGCTCTGTTAATCCCAGGTAAATACCATCAAAACAATAAAAAGATTGATCAATGATCAATTTGTGAGATATTCATTCTGTTCAAAACGTAATTAAGTCTTTGCCACAAACTAAAATTTTCTAATTGGTTTTAAAAGATTTCAAATAAAAATAAAGAATATCTCCGTCACAAAGGTTTTAAGAATACAAGTCAATTAGAGATTAATTTCAAGTTAGTTTAAAATATTACGGATTTAAATTCATAACTTTTTATTAAGAGTTCTAGAGAAGAGCAAACATGTTTCTATGAAAGTGTCTGTATATGGTGTATGTATGGTTGAAAATAAAATTATGTACAAGGGATTTAATCAACATTACAACAGAATATAAGAAACATTTGTCCGTCAGCTACTTCATTTTCTAAAAATGTCACGGTACATCCTTGAAACCTTTATATGCTGAAAAATTGATAAGATATCTTGTGAAATTAAGCATTTTCAATTGTTGTCTCATGTTTACTCAGATAAATGTTTAAAGGCACCGTTGTTAATCGAACACTTAGAAGTGGAGGTTACATGAAATAACATGAATATTCCCTTTAGACTGTTTTACACTGTTCTGTTAACACCATCATTCTCTTGAGAGAACATTGTTTAGTTGGAGAGACGTGTCTGTAAATGGTGGAACATAAAACTATATTAGGGTTTTACTTAACATTACAACAGAATACAAGAAACTCTACAAAGAGAGACTGTAGAACAACAATCAGAAAAGTGAAAGTGCGTGTTTATTAAATCTGTAAAAATTGTCATAGAATTTTATTTTGATAGACTTTATACTCCCGTCCCATTAACTCTGAATCCCTGGTATTTACTATTGTGTATTTATGCTAAGGGGAACTCTAACGATAAATTAGCATACAACCTAGCAATACGATATTGTTAGGGGATTATTAGTACATGTAAAACCAAACACAACGAAGTGTGCATCTGTCTGTATCAAAATATTTTCAGATATTACAAATATAAACAGACGAAAATATATTTTGAACATAGGAATTGAGTCTTCGCCACAAACTCTGCTTTTCTAAACCTTATATCTTTGGATTCCAATGTCGTAACCTTAGATATTTCAAACTATGAATTCTGTTAGATCAAATAATATAAGTTTGAAATATCAAAGATTTATTACATTGGGTTCTAAAGATATAGGGATTATAAATTCAGAGTTTGTGGCAAAGACTTAATTCCTTTGTTTTTGGTTTTTGCCAACTGTATCAGTTTGAAAAGAACAAGTAAACCTACAGGCCTTCTTTTTGTAATAATCTCTTAAAGGAATCCAAACCTAGTTTTTGATAATTTTGAGATATGTACATTTTTTTTAGAGTCCAAAACCAATTTAAGCATGCTAATTTGAGTATTGTGAGTAATAATTATGACAATATAAGATATTTTATAATTTTACAGTGCTAAATGTCATATTTTTAGTTCTAAATCTGGTTAGAAATAATTTATATGAAGAGTTTTGACTTTTCAACCCCACTTTCCTATCAGATAGATATTTGAAAATTATTATTTGATATTTGAAGATGAAAATGAGCGGGAAACCGGATAATATGAAAATTATATTTGCAGATTTTAACATATTCTCTAACTACCGCAGAGGAGAATATTGATTTTCCGATAATTGGGAAATTTTCATTTAAAATTCACTTTTAAAGATTTAACACATCCCATCTCAATTTTCTATCCCCCCCCCCCCATGTCTTAGGAGGATACGGGGGGTGGGGTGCAATATTCACCTTTAAAGCTGTAGTTTGGAACATATGTTTCAATAAGCTTCCCCTTGTCAAGGAATTTTACACGCCAATTCAAAAGGAATTTTACATTAAAATTGAAATCTTTGATGTTTTTGACTCAATCTTACCTCTTGCTTCTCTTATTGAAAAACTATTCAAAATAAGAAAAATGTCTTGAATTTCTAATATGTTAGCGGATAAATAGCGTTGTTCAAACTTGAGCGTAAAATGAAAACTATAAAAGAAGCTACGAGGTAATACAGCCGATATTTAGGTTGTGTCAAGAACTCAGTTCCTTTAATCAGAATACCCTGATCAGCTAAGTAGTGTATCAAGAACTCAGTTCCTTTAATCAGAATACCCTGATCAGCTGAGTAGTGTATCAAGAACTCAGTTCCTTTAATCAGAATACCCTGATCAGCTGAGTAGTGTATCAAGCTCTGGAACAGATATATCTTACAAGCATAGGTCACTATAGTTTCAGTAGAAGTAAATGTTTCCATTTATCGATAGCGCAGATTTAAGGATTTATCTCTAATCGGATGATGATATAAATAGAAAAATAGATATTACCACCATGCAATTTCTATTGGTTCAGAATAGACGACAAACACATGACTGAACTCTGATTGGATGAGGCGCTAATGGACTCGGCATACAATAGTGATGGATCGGATCAAGTATTTGGTTGAAGTATTCTATACTCCTAGGCAGGAGTATAGAATACAGCAGGGCAGCCAAGTAAAGTTGTGTATTCTATACAGATAAATATGATATGATAATCAACTATAATATGTTGAGAATATAATTGAAAAACCTGTTCACAAAGGAATTGAGTATTTGCCACAAACTCTAAATTTCTAACTTCTACATCTTTGCAACGTGATTGTGTTAACTTTTATATTTCCAACTTTGACTTGGTGCTCTAACGGAATTCATAGTTTAAAATATTACAGGTCTACAATATCAGATTATTTGATCTAACATAAATCATAATTTGCCATATCTAAGTTCTGCGCAATCATTGGATTTCAAAGATATAGGAATTAGAAACTCAATTCCTTTAATCCAGTCTTAGAATTAGAATTAGGAAAACAACAGTTACATTTTTAAAATGCAATATAGTCAAAATATTCACCCTTAGGCAAAAAGTTAAGTATATAGACAAAATGTTTAGTAGGCAAAAGGTTAAGTAGACAAAATGTTTAGTAGGCAAAAGGTTAAGTAGGCAAAATGTTTAGTAGGCAAAAAGTTATGTAGGTAACATGTTTAGTAGGCAAAAAGTTATGTAGGTAACATGTTTAGTAGGCTAAAAGTTATGTAGGTAACATGTTTAGTTTGCAAAAAGTTAAGTGGGCAAAATGTTAAGTAGGCAAAAAGTTATGTAGGTAACATGTTTAGTAGGCAAAAAGTTAAGTGGGCAAAATGTTAAGTAGGCAAAGTGTTTAGTAGGCAAAAAGTTAAGTGGGCAAAATGTTAAGTAGGCAAAATGTTTAGTTGGTAAAAAGTTATGTAGGCAACATGTTAAACAGGAGAATAAGTACTAGGCGAAAGTGAACTAGCAAAATGTTACTGATCCCTTTGAGCTTCTCCTTCTGGGCGGCTGTAGTACAGTGTACTGAATATCCTTGTCTTGTGGTCATGCATAAATACCCAAAAAGTAAATGCCCGGTTTAATGGTGATGCATGAAGACATAAAAAGTAAATGCCCGGTCTTCATGGTCATGCATAAAGACACAAAAATAAATTGCCGAGTCGTCTGGTCATACCTAAGGACCCAAAAGAAAATTCCCGAAATCTTTTCCCAAGAATAAAACTTTCATATTTTTCCTTTATTTTCTAGAACTCTGGTCTTGGTTTTTATACACCTGAAAGACAAACATGTTTTTCACCAGTTTGCGAGGAAAATATTAACAAGCGGACACACTCACATAGCTATGCACAAAGATAATATATATATAGATATACAGGCAGGTAGAAACCTCCTTCCTACAACTAATTTTTGAACCTCTGAGAAAATGTGCAAAAAGAGACATCTATAGCAAATTGATTACTTTCTATATTCCTTTCTCCCCTTTCTGCTATNGAGGAAATTAAAAATTGTAGATTTTAAGTTTTAAAGGAACTAAAACGTAAGTTTTTAATGACTCTCCATACAAAGATGGCAATGCCTATTCACAGTGGTATCCTTAATTAGTTTATACTGTAGAAATTTTTTTACATTTTCTTCGTCGTTTTTGAATAGTTTTTATAAAACCGATTCTCAAAATCATCCCTACAAAATGGACATTGGACAAATGAGGATTTTAAATATTGAATTTTCGTTCTTGCTGAACAAAACTGCACCGTAAAAACTTCTGATAGGTCTCAAATTAATTCTAAACATTTCTCAATAATACTGCAAACTCAGTTTAAACCTATAAAAACAACAATATCTTCCCCATTATTGATCAGATAAAGGTTTCAAGGATACCGTTGTGAATCGGGCATTGCCATCTTTGCATGAAATTATTATTCGTAAAATCAGATAAATATTTTTAAAATAATAGAAAGGAGTTGATTCTTTGCGCCACAAACTCTTATTTTCTAATCCCTATATCTTTGAAACCCAATGTCGTAAATCTTTGATATTTCAAACTATATTTTTTGATCTAACAGAAATCATGGTTTGAAATATCAAAGGTTACGACATTGCAATCTAAAGATATAGGGATTAGAAAATCAGAGTTTGTTGCAAAGACTCAATTCCTTTAAACATATTTGAAATTATAACGTTCAACAATTCAGGTATTAAGATTATGATAAAAAAATGGAATTTTTCACAAAATATCCATAAACCTTCGGGATAATGCGAGGTCAAGGACGGAGTTCAACCGTTTCATCACGTTTATTGGATACACACAAATAAACAAACAAACACCCAAACAAACAAAAACCCAGACAATCAAAGTATAAATACATATATATATGCAACCATTGAAATAGGCTTGTTGCATAGAACTTTAACCTCGCCTTTTTGCTTTCCCCAAGCTACCTTTTTTTAATATTCTTACAAATAACAATATAAATGTATTCCCCGTCTATTGGTATAATTACATCTCCTGCTGCGCTAGTCAAGTAATCAGGCCCAATTGTACTAATTGAAAAAATGCGCAAAATAACAAAAAAAAAAAATAAAACATGGACTCACCAAACTGGATCTAGTAAAGAGAATATATAGATGAGAGACAGGAAAATTTTCTGAACTCTTCTACCATCCATCCTGCTTCTTATATCTTGATCCATTCTTTAACCTCAGGTTCAAGCTTTTCAAGTAGTCTTTTAAACTCCGGACCAAGTTAAACTTCTCTAGGAGTCATCAGAACCCTTAAACAGTATTCAGGTTCTCAGATAGGTCTGTACATTCGTAGATAGGTTCCAGGTTCTTTCAATAGTTTAATAACAGGAGACAGTTCCAGGTTCACTTAAAGCTTTATACAAACGAAGACAGGTTTCCGTCCTACTGTGGTTCTCTTCGCCCGGAGACACGTTCCAGGTTCTCCACAATCTGTATATTACAGTATACACCCGGACAATAATTTCTTGTAAACCCAGGGGATACAAACTCTAATCCTTTAGTTTGCACTTGGTTGTTTTAGGATGGATGAGGATTGGAAATAAGACCGGGGGAGGGAGATGGGAGAGATGGTGGAGGGGTTAGATGGGAGNTACCAGGATACCAGGATTCCAGGATACCAGGATACCAGGGTACCAGGATACCAGGGTACCAGGGTACCAGGATACCAGGATACCAGGGTACTAGGATACCAGGATACCAGGATACCAGGATGAATACTTTCAAATAGAAATGCAACAAACTTTTCATCCAAGATTCGTGTTAAAATAGTTTTAAAAAGAAGAAAGGTAAAGAAATGATGAAAAATTAAAGAGGCATGTGCGAGTAATTTCAAATGATCCTTGGATCATGTGAATGTGGCAAGGCCGGATTCAAAACGGAACCCTTAAAGGTTTGTCTGATCAAGTTTGAAGATATTAATTTTAATAGTTTTAAAAATTTGATTATTTTCAAATCTGGTTTCTCCTATCACTACAATTATCATTATTTTTATCAGTAACATAATTAAAAACGTTTAAGCCTAGATATTTATTGATCAGATAAAGCTGTGTGTTAAGGGTAACGTTGCCATCTTTGCATGCAAATCCACTTGAAATTATGCTAAAAGTCTCTTTGAATGAAATAAGAAAAAAATGCATCAATTGCATGATATTAATGTTAATGTAAATATTGAACAAGTGAAAGAATAAACATGATTTTAATGTTAATGTATTTATTGAAAGATCAAAAAGTGTAAAATTGAACAAGTGAAGGAATAAACATGATTTTTATGTTAATGTATTTATTGAAAGATCAAAAAGTGTAAAATTGAACAAGTGAAGGAATAAACATGATTTTAATGTTAATGTATTTATTGAAAGATCAAAAAAGTTTAAAATTGAACAAGTGAAGGAATAAACATGATTTTAAGATTGCATAAATTAAGTTGGCGGATTTTTCTCTTCAACAGAGATTTTTAACGTTTTTTGACGTTTCATTGATTTTAACAAATAATTCTTAAATTTTTAGATCAAAAATATTTTCTCTTTAAATTTTCAAATTTTACCAAGAAGTTTTTATTATTTGTATTCAAACTAATTTCATGGTTATTAAATACTTAACATGTATAGTACGTCATCTATAGAGTAACAACAACAAAAATTCTTTTATTATTCGTTAATAAATACTATCAGATATTCACAGCTAAGACAATTTGACACTTTTTTGATAAAATATTCAGATAATTTAAGCGCGTGTCTTCAAAATTTCTATAATAAAAAAGCAAAACAAAAATGTAAAATTTTTTCTCACTTTTAAATTTAAACAACGCATCACGTTTCTGTAAATAATGATTTTCTATTACCACTCCAAGTGTTTAGAAGTATAACCAACTTCTTAAGTCAGAATGTTGTAGTTAAGTTTTTGATCTTACTTAAGTCGTCTTGTATTTTTCGGAGAAATTCTATATTATTGAGTTCCCCAAAAATTCCGTAAAATTGGTGCCCAAGTCCTGAGAATTTCTCAGAAATTTCCGGAGAAAAATTTGTAGAAATTTTCAGTAATTTATCCTTGAAAAATTCCCAAGAAATTCTTAGGAATTTCTTGAAACTGTGTCTATCACAAAAGTTTTGTTTTAAGCAAAATGAATGACTTTTGTAAGTAAAAAAAAAACATATTTTCTTTTTTCCCCTCCATTGCAGTTGTTCTCTCTGGTTGGTTAGCCCGGTTCTATAGTCCTGAGACACTAACTTGACAACTATAATTAATTCCATTGGCACCATAATAATTATTTTCCGTTTATCTACAGTTAATATTATTTTCCACATTTAATTTTTTACAGTTTCTTAAAATAGATTATTATTATTATTAACATCGTAACTTTTTACAATTATCTTTATCAATGAAATTATCATTATCATTATTATTATCCTTATTCATTACCTACACCTAAAATATAATATATTTAACGCTTTGAAGTATAAATTCTTGTCTTGAACGTTGTAAAAATCTTTGAAGAGCTTTAAAACAAAGGGCTAGAGGAACTAAAGGAAAATTGAAACTCAATTGTTTTCCAGAAAATAAGAAAATAATATTTGTCCACATAAATAGTTTAAACCAAGTGCACCTAGTTGATAAAGCTAGGATGGTGTATTATTGTGTACACTATACAAGTACACCTGCACTCACTGTACACCTGACTACTGTGTACTATGTACTGGTGTGGGTACACGACTGTACTGACCAGTGGAAGAAGGAGGACAACCTCTCTAGGTTACAATTAATAATTGAGGTTGAGGTTCCCACTTTACTCCGGGTGGTACTACCAACCTTCTCCAGGTTCTAACCTCGTTTCTATCCTCCCTCTCCGCTCTAATACAGAGGTTCAACTGAACTCCACAGGGAGAGTAGGAGAGAGGGAGGGATGAGAGAAACAGAGGGTGGAGAATAGGGGGCCTCGGAGGTAGGGTATAGGGGACCTGCAGTGGTCAAAGGGGTTAAATACATTAGCAATGAGGAGTGGTTAGGACAAAAAAATTATCGATGACTATTGGTTGTAATATCTGAAGGATTTGTTTGGAATTAAATTGATTTTTTTACGATACGAGTATACGAGTCGAATATTGCAACTTTCTGAATTTGTATGGACCGTTTCGTCGGTATAAGTCGTTTTAAACAATTTTCTCCTTCAACAGATAGAAGTAAAATTAGTAACGATCACCATCGAATATTTTTCCGCACAAGCCTTATACCCCCTTTCATTTTTCGCGAACTCTCTATTCAAAAATTCGTTGCGTCCAAACTATCAGAATAATAATTATATGTAATTAAGAGTGTTTGCTATCTATCAATTAGCTAATTATCTTGGTTTGCATTATTGTTAATAATTGATTAAAACGTTAAGTTGTTTGTTTGTTGAAAACATTCATTATCATATCATTTATAAAATTAAATAATGTCAGACTTCTAGTATCCTACTTCTATACTTCAAATTCAACGTGACAATAATACTAATTTAAAAATGAACAAAACAAGATGTTAAAGAACGCGCCACAGCCTATAATGTTCTAATCACTAAACCTTTTCTACCTGATGGTGAAAACCTTTGATAAGCGTTGACAAATTGAACTGGCAAAATTAATAGTTTGAAATATCAAAGCTTAAGGACATCAGGTTACAAAGATATGTAATGAAGTGAAATTTATTGAATTTATAAACATAAATGGGCTCAATTCTATGCTTTTATACCAAAAATTAAGATTTTATCCGCAAACACGCGGATAATTTGTATATTACTCGAATTTGTATAATACTCAAATTTGTATATTACTCAAATTTGTATATTACTCAAATTTGTACATAACTCGAATTTGTATTATACTCCAATTTGTATATTACTCTAACTTGTATATTACTCAAACTTATATATTACTCGAATTTGTATATTACTCGAATTTGTATATAACTCGACTTTGTATAAATTACTCAAACTTTTATATTACTCAAACTTGTATATTACTCGAATTTGTATATTGCTCGAATTTTTATATTACTCAAATTTTGTATATTACTCAAATTTGTATATTACTCGAATTTGTATATTACTCAAACTTGTATATTACTAGTTCAATTTGTATATTACTCAAACTTGTATATTACTCGAATTTTTATATTAGTCAAATTTGTATATTACTCGAATTTGAATATTACTCGAATTTGTATTATAGTCCAATTTGTATATTACTCAAACTTTTATATTACTCAAACTTGTATATTACTCGAATTTGTATATTACTCGAATTTTTATATTAGTCAAATTTGTATATTATTCGAATTTGTATATTACTCGAATTTGTATTATAGTCCAATTTGTATATTACTCAAACTTGTATATTACTCAAATTTGTATATTACTCGAATTTTTTTATTACTCGAATTTTTATACTAGTCAAATTTTTATATTAGTCAAATTTGTACATTACTCGAATTTGTATATTACTCAAACTTGTATATTACTAGTTCAATTTGTATATTATTCAAACTTGTATATTACTCAAATTTGTATATTACTCCAATTTGTATATTACTCAAATTTGTATATTACTCAAATTTGTATTATTATAATTAGGCTTTTTCTCTCATCCTTAGTCTGTCGAACTCGAATGTTTAAAGGGTACTTACTGTTGGGAATCTGAACTGGACTTTTTAAATTACGCTTACAGTCCCTTTAAAAGTTTAACGCGTCATTTTTTTTAAAAAATTTTCAAGCAATAAAAACAAGGAGAGTAATAAGTTTCTTAGCTTTTATACGTATGGTTTAGATTTTTATGAAAAAAAAATTATTAAAAAAACAGCTGTAACATTCAAGTATTAAAAAATCAAATTAGTTCATTTATGAATTTACCTAAATCGTAAAAAAAGAAATCCATAAATCCATCACTCAATTATTGAGCGCTGGAAAGGGAAATGAGAAAAGCATATTTCAATGATTAAAATTGTTTCAATAAAAAGATGATTTTCCATTTTGTCGAGATGAAAATATTCGGAGAATTTCATTTGTAGTAATTTTTCAATTTTATTACATTTTATGTCTAGTTCAGAATGTTATTAATGAACATTGAATAAAATATCTTATGAGGATTCTCGAACAAACAGAATTAGAAATTCAAAAATGAAGAATTATGAGAAATATAGGAGAGCAGAGAATTCTCTAATTTTTTCAACATTATATATTTTTTTTTAAATTAAGGAATATTGATCACTTGGTCAATCTTTGCAAAACGTTGTCGAAAATGTTGCAAAACTGGTCGAAACAAATGTGCGTTCCAAAAATATCAAAAGTATAGCTGAACAATAAAAGCACTATTTAAGTTTTAGCGCATATTTTGTTGCAAAATTTGTGTAAAACTTTGGCAAAATAAATGCAACTTTTGAAAGATCATGTTCTCCTTGATTTCAGCTTTCCAAAAAGTTATTAATTGGACAATTTTTAAGTGGTATTTAACGATCGTTCTTTCACGGAAACGAACGGAAATATCAAAAACCATGCTGTTGTTCCAAAAAAAGAACGAACACATAGAACGAGTTCTTAAAAATATTTGAACGATCTATAATAGAACAAACGTAGAAAGAACGGTAATTGAATGAAAAGAACGTTTAGGAACACGTTCTAAATCATCTATAAATATTAGAAATGGGTGAAAATTGTTTTAATTTATCTGTATAGTTTGGTGGGGTTTTAAATGGCCTTGTTACCTTCCTTTATCCAACCTCTCCCCCACTTAATTCCTCCCCCCTCAACCCATTCCAACCCGTTCCTTGGAACCGTTCTCGGAACTCCTCTCGATCAAGAACATAAAGAACGGAACAGATGGAACGATTGGATTAAGAACGAACAATCTAGCAAAAGGCCCTTGTTCTAGAACGAGGGACGAACGAGAAAAACAGCAACACGCCCAGCCCTGGCCCTTGCGCCTCATATAGTCACCATTTTCCTTAAATTTAGGGAAAACACTTTGACATTTAAACCTTTATACATAAAGAACAATGCCTGATTCATAATATTACCCTTAAACCCTTTATCAGATTAATAATAGTCATATTTCTAGCTTCAACAGGATTAGTTCTGTTCATTTTTCTATGGCTTCTGAAGCAAGATAAGATTTTTCACTTTTGTAGAGAAATCACCATAGATGAAGATAGATTGCGCATAAGACGACATTTTTCATCTTCAAAGATATAAATGTACAGAGATGTTTTAAAGATATTCCTATTATATAGATTAACTAGGTCGGTTGTGAACATTGGCTGTTCTTTTGTCATTGAGTACTTGTGGTGTACATGAGTTCTGTAGAGAGAAATTTAAGTTAGTTTAGTCCTTCTCATGTCCTTCTTCAGTTCTCGTCAATATGATATATTGCTCAGTGAAATATTGTTGTTCAAATAGTTCCATTCCCGGAGTTATTTTACACTCTATTATGAAATCCATTAAAACACCAAACCACCCCGCTTATCATTGAAGTACACTTTGACCCCTAGAAGTATTAGTTCGCAGACTGTACAATTCTTGGTGATTTTGCGTACATAAGCTATCTATGTTTATTTATTTATCTATGGAAATCACAAATGGAAATCATATCAGTGTTCAAGAAACAAAAACATGAATATCTTATTCATACTTGTGACAAAGCTTTTAAGGGTACTGTTGTAAATCTGACATCCCACTCTGTCAATTGAAATTACATTTACAGTTCCTTTAAGGGGAGCTGGATCATGAATATGTTGAAAAAAAAACATGATTCAACTTTGATTTTAAATATTTTTATGTCTTCTTGAAACCCTCAAAAAAAAAAATCAGGAAAAAGGTTTGATTTAAGATCCTTAATTCTAAGTTACTCTAATATGGAAAATGACATCTGCAGCACATCATAAAAGTTCCAAAAATGAGAAGCATTGATTAATAAAAACAATTTTAAGATTTACGAGTTTTTCGTTCACAATAACCCGGTGAAGCCCAAAGGAGTTACGCGCAGGCAACTTTGTGAACTAAAACCCCCTAAAACTTGAAAAGACGACATCTAGTGTTCTATCTTTATTGTAATTAATCTACGGTTAGAAGTCAATGTAGAACTCAGAAAAGACGACTTTTACGATAATTTATATTTTCCGTTCAAAGCATTAAACCCTCATTTTTATCATGAAATGTTAAACCCTCATTTTTTAAAATCGCAAATTGAAAGAAATTGTTTTAAATTTCTATTTTATAGCAGGAAAAGCTTTACCCAAAAAATAATTTAACAACAAAATAAGAATTTATATTTAAATAATTATTGTTACTGCGAATCAAGAAATATTTAGAGTATAGTTCCTTGCTGCGAATTATATGTTTTTAAGAGTTCCAATTCTATCTCTGCCGGCCTTCATTTACATTGTGGCATGTCAGATTTACAGTGTTACCCATTAAGGCTTTCTTCAAAGGATGTATGAGATACCCATGATTATAATTAATTATACTATAATGAACTAGATGTCAATACAGTCCCTTTATTAATGAACTAGATGTCAATACAGTCTCTTTATTAATGAACTAGATGTCAATACAGTCCCTTTATTAATGAACTAGATGTCAATACAGTCCTTTATTAATGAACTAGATGTCAATACAGTCCCTTTATTAATGAACTAGATGTCAATGAATTAATGAATCAGGAATGTCCAGTGTATTAAAAGTAAACTATAGTTCTAGGTGGGAAATCTTAAACGTTTCATGACTCAGAATACAAAAATGTTTATTGTCTAGCTGACACCGGTGTGCTCAATTTCTCATGCTTAAAAATAGTTTGGGTGTCATCTCTCCCCTCATACTCACTTCCTGAAAGGAGGAGTGGGGGGGGGGAATAAGTAATGTGGTCCAAAAAATATTATTACTTGTAAGTAATAATATACATAAGCAAAATATTTTGAAAGGAAAATAGAAAGTACGGCTTTCTTTTCCCTGCTTTCGCCCTGGAAAGCCCCCCCCCTTTCCTGCCGGTTCTAGAAGCCACCCCCCTCCTATTCAGCAAGGGGACCCCTCTTCAGGGGATGGGGAATTGTCCTCCGCTTTCTATAGAGGAAAGAGTTCTAGTCCGAAATATATTTGCAGCTGAACAGATTTGAAACAATTATTATTCTGTTAAAATACACAAATAACAACATTTTTAAAATTAGTTTTGGCAAAAAAATGCAAACAAAATTTTGTCATTTCAGTTTTCAATATCCATTGTTCAGTGTTCAGTGTTCAGTGTTTAGTGTTTAGTGTTCAGTGTTCAGTGTTCAGTGTTCAGTGTTCAGTGTTTAGTGTTCAGTGTTAAGTGTTCAGTGTTCAGTGTTCAGTGTTTAGTGTTTAGTGTTCAGTGTTCAGTGTTCAGTGTTCAGTGTTCAGTGTTTAGTGTTCAGTGTTCAGTGTTCAGTGTTCAGTGTTCAGTGTTCAGTGTTCAGTGTTCAGTGTTCAGTGTTCAGTGTTCAGTGTTCAGTGTTCAGTGTTTAGTGTTTAGTGTTTAGTGTTCAGTGTTCAGTGTACAGTGTTCAGTGTTCAGTGTTCAGTGTTCAGTGTTCAGTGTTCAGTGTTCAGTGTTCAGTGTTCAGTGTTCAGTGTTTAATGTTTTGTGTTCAGTTTTCAGTGGGCAAAAGAGCAAAAGTAGCAGAAACTTTGAACGGGAAACAGGTTGACCTAGTCAAAATAAAGAGTTTAAGGGAAAACAAAAGGTTTGTTTATATCCTTGATATTTAACTAGTAACTAATTCATTTCAATTTTAAAATTTTATCCTCGGTGATTTTAGCGTCTTGTTAAAGATTTTAGAGATTTTAAAATTCGAAAAATTTATTTTATTTTTCTTCTGTTTATTGAGATAAAAATCAATCCATTTAACCTAATGAGGTTGATATAAAAAATGCATTGCACAAAAAGATGATACAATCTGTTACTTATTTTAATCCTTCTTCGGTAACTTAATTATGGATATTCTATTTATTCATGGCTTCTAGAGCTCTGATCTATACAGACAGATTTAAATATTAAGAATAGAAACCCTTTATCAAAATAGATCTTAGACACTTGGGTTTCAATAATTTAGAAGAAAAAGTTTAAATTACGTCAAAGAAAAACTTCTTCATTCTTTTTTCTGTTTTAAATTTGTAAATACAATGAATATTACAAGAAGGACAAAAGTAAGGAAAAGGAAGAAAACGTTTTTACAGTTTTAAGAAAAAATTAGATTTTTTTCTCGTTTTGATAGAAAATTGTTTTAATGTGTGAAACCAAGAAAAGAGGATAAGATAAAAGTTTAAAATATTCCATGCTTTTGGAAAGAAACATGGTCCATGGATTCTTTTTTATTGGTTTACTTTACCATAATGCAATTTAGTTTAAAGAAATATTGGAATGCGGTAAATAAAATTTTTTCCCAAAATTTGTGAAAAAAAAATATTTCGCAGATTTTTTTCTGTGTTTAAAGTTTGCATTTATAGGTTTAATGAATTTCCAAACACTCCAATTAAAATATAATCAATATGTTTTAGTATTGTTTAAAACAGCTTTGATCACGTTTTTTTCACTCGCCCTTTATATATCTTAGGATCATACAACCCCTTCTCTGAGTTAAAGATGTTGCCATTCAATTCAATTCAATTCAATTCAATTCAATTTTATTTTATTTCTTATTTAAGATTCAAACTGATGGTTATTTAAAAGCATTGCCAGTATAAGTTAAATTTAACTGAATAAGTAGAAAAATGAAGCAAAAAGAAAACTCGGAATTGTTAAAAAAAAAAGCTGAATAAGAATAAGTTTTTCTATAAAGAAAAGAAGATTAAAGGGCGCGTTCCCTTGTTTTATAATACCTAAAACACCATAATTTTTAGGATGAGGAAAGTCTATTTCACTTCTCAAAGATATTCCTGAGGCCCAGAATGCCCATCCCGCTTTTACTAAAAGATTCTTCAAGTACAACTTTTCCATTTTTCTGTGATTCACAGAATTAAAATAACAAGCAGATGTTTATAAAGAATGACGGCTGAGCCATGAAATAAATATGATTTCTTATTTTGTTGGAACAATCTACAAACATAAAATACAAAAAAAATGATGCTTTAAATTCCCTGTTTAGCCGGATTTTAAGGTTTTAAATAAACTTATTTAAAATAGACTTGTTATCCTAAACTTAAAACATTGTTGAATAATCCCCTAAACAAGAAAACTGAATATGAAAACTGAACAGTATCTATAAAAATACTTTGCTTGGGTGTCTGCCCGTATGCATCAAATAAACGTCAAAACGGCTGAATCATTTGGGCCCAAATTTTGCAACAAACATGAACCCAGGGAAGGTTTATGGACCGTCAAAGTTGAAAAACTTTGCCCAGAATCTCGACAGTGATTATTTTTGGAAATGCGCCAATTAAAATAGAAAAAAACCGCCAAAAGTTGAGAATGATTAAAAATGGTAACTTTCAGAGCAACAGTTAAACGCAAAACGGGAAGAGCACGTGTACAAAGTTTAGTCCATTTTTTAAAGTATTTAAAACAAAAAATCTGTTAAATCAAACATTATGAAGTATGAAGTTTACATTGTAAGGTTTCAAACATATAGGGATTAGAAAATCTGAGTTTGTGCTCTTCTTTACTAAAAAACTTTTTTAAAGATTAGAGTAAAAGCTGGACTTATGAGTAACCTCCTTTTCTAATCATTCCTCTGTTTATTCTGATATTTCGATGAAAAATGTTGTAAAGATTCAAGGATTTGGCAACAAGCTTAACTTTATCCTGTCTCAACTGTATACAGCAGGATAAACTGCTTCATGAGGAATTTTATATATTTATCTTCTCCTGACACTCCTATAGCTAGATACATACTTTTGAATACAATAGCTGACATGACATCCAATTATAGAATTTCCAATATATCCAAATTTCTATCAATATAGAAAAAACTTTTGTCATGGAAAATAGTTTGAAAAAAATTAAGTCGTGTTTTTTATTTAGAATTTGTTTTCGTCATAAGTAATACGAAAAAAACTTTTAAAATTTTCTTCCATCATCGATGGACGTTTTTTCTGATGGTTTTCTCAGTTTATTTGACAAAAAAAGAACAAATATTTTTACTACTCTTGCAGCATCTTGTAGTTCGGAAACAAGGGTTCTAAATGGGTGAATAAATTATTTAATAAGTAAATAAAAAATTAAAATTAAAAATATTAAATGGATGTTCTTTAAAAGGGTAAAATAACGTTAAATTCAATATATAAGAAGTAATTTCAAGTGATAACATTATACCATGTGGTATGCCCGATCTAAAAAGGTACCATCATAGATAAATAGATAAACACAGATAGCATATGTACGTAAAATCACCAAAAATTGTACAGTCCGCGAACTCATACTTCTAGGGATCAAGGTGTACTTCAATGATAAGCGGGGTGGTTTGATGTTTTAATGGATTTCATAATAGAGTGTAAAATAACTCCGGGAATGGAACTATTTGAACAACAATATTTCACTGAGCAATATATCATATTGACGAGAACCGAAGAAGGACATGAGAAGGACTAAACTAACTTAAATTTCTCTCTACAGAACTCATGTACACCACATGTACTCAATAACATAAGAACAGCCAATGTTCACAAACCACCTAGTTAATCTATATAATAGGAATATCTTTAAAACATCTCTGTACATTTATATCTTTCAAGATGAAAAATTTCTTCTTATGCGCAATCTATCTTTATCTATGGGTACCATTAGTCCAATCAAGAATACTTTTACTTGACAATTTTTAATTGCTCAATGCTTAGAAACAATTCGAAGGAAATTGTAATAACTAAATGCTTTCAAATCTAAAGAAAACGACGATATCTTCCACTATATGGGTCAGATAAAGGTTTAAAGGGTACCGATGTAAATCGACTTATTCCTCTAGTCTTTGCACGCATATCTCCGTGTTAAGCCTGCATTTGCATAATCTTGTAAAAAATGTGAATATATATAACGCTAATAGAAAATAAATGTATCTTAAGATTAATAATCAGCGGAGTGGATATATTATGTACGAATGTCCACATTTATGTAAGCAATATAATACAATATTATTGGAACAATATATTGGAAACCCATTTTCATCGGATACCTCAAGATTTTCATTGCAGACCCCAAACTTAGGAGACCCCTAAGTGTTAACTGGAAGCCCCCAATCCCTGTTTCACTGGAGACCCCCAGATTTTCATCAGAGACCCCCGGGAGGTTTCCAGCGAAAAATTGGGGTCTCCGAGGAAAATCTAGGGGTGTCCAAAGAAACGCGGGGTCTATGATATAACAGGGAGGTATCCAGTTAAGATATTGGCTCTCCAATGAAATAATGGGGTCTCCGATGAGAATGGGTCTCAGATGAGAATGGGTCTCAGATGAGAATGGGTCTTCGATATTCCTCCGATGACTTTAATACACTGTATTTTCAGCCGCTATAAGGAGTGGATTAACTGATATTAAGTGAATTTACAGAGTTACACAGAATTTATACAGAATATACAGAGTTACACAGATTTTATACAGAATATACAGAGTTTATACAGAATATACAGAGTTTATACAGAATATACAGAGTTTATACAGAATATGCAGAGTTACACAGAGTTTACACAGAATATACAGAGTTACACAGAGTTTATACAGAATATACAGAGTTACACAGAGTTTATACAGAATATACAGAGTTACACAGAGTTTATACAGAATATACAGAGTTACACAGAGTTTATACAGAATATACAGAGTTACACAGAGTTTAAACAGAATATACAGAGTTTATACAGAATATACAGAGTTACACACAAAGGATGAAACTTCCCAATTCCTTTTCTTTAATTAATGGTTCCCTGGAAGCAAAAACCAGCTGCTTTTTATGCTTAATCATTTGTAAACCATTTAAATACTAAATTGAAGGCAGAAAACCAAAATCAAATCGCCATTATCTAAGAGTTACAGTCTCATGTAATATTTGAAAACAACATCAACCTCCTTAAAGAGAATTGTCAACGTAATTTCAAGTGACCCTTTTAATCTTTTTCTGATCACAAATCATTTAAGATATATTTGTTGGTAACACTGTATTTATATCTAAAAAAAACTAAATTTATAATTTTAATTTATTATAAATGGAATTTTAAGAATGTAGAAAATCCAATTACTGACTCATTATACTAAATCCATCTTAAAATCACTTATTAACCAATAATCGTTAGACTTTGTGATATTTCAAGATGCAATACTCAGTCAAATTTGTCAAGTCAAAAATTTCATTGTAAAACAGTTTAAGAATTCAACACACATAATATTAATCTTAAGTAGAATTGAAAAAATGGTTTGAGTTATGCTTTTTTGCGTGACGCGGCTGGATTTTTTAAAATCACACCTTAAAGGCCCTAAATAGTAAATATACCATTTAAAAAAGTAGTTTTGCCCGGAAGAGTCAAATGTGGTGGTACGGAAGGGGAAATAGTGGTGGCTCAATGCTGCCGGAAGAGAAAAAAGCTAATATGTGGCACGGAAGGGGAAATAGTGGTGGCTCATGGCCGCCTGCCTTCCCCCGCTCACTGTGCCACTTGTTCTGCTAATTAAAACTAATTTTTTCTAATTTAATGAAATACTACGAATCTATGTAAGAAAGTCACAGGAAAAAAGTTTTTGGAAAAAAAAGCCTGGAAATAAAAACTTTTGTAAAAAGTCCCAATTTTCTTAAGTCCTAGGACAAAATGTCACTGGAAATAAAGTCCTGAGTTTTAGATTCCGGGGACTTTTTTTCCTGAACCAATATGGGGGCTTCAATTAAAGTCTCAAGAAATAAGATCATAGGAAATAAATAAAGTAAATAAATCCTATTCCTTGGGAAAATGGGGTCAAGTCTTAGACGTTTTCATAAAACAGACTTTTCTTCTATGCATCTGCATATTGAATATATCCAGGGGTGTTTTAATATTAAGTCCCTTTTTGTCCACGTCTTTTATTTCCATCCCATTTCCACTGTAAAAAGACTTTTTTTATATAAAATCATACCACAGAACCAAAAAAAAGTCCTAGAAAATAAACTCTCAAAATGGTAGGACTTTATTTCCAGAGATTTTTCATTTTAAGGACTTTTTTGTGCCAAAATTTAAGGACTTTATTTCCGAAAACTTTTTTAAAGAACTTTTTTGGCGGTTTGCAGTTCTAGTTGTTTAAGGGGACTGTAAATGTAAGTTCAAGTGACCCTAAAATGAAAAAGTGGCGAGTCAAATTCACATCGGTAACCTTGAAAGCTTTGGCGGATCAAGCCTAAATTAGATATTCATGTTTTTGTTTTTATAAACTGATTTTGTTCTTTGTAGTTTCTTAACAAACGTGATTTGCATTTCTTGATATAGAAACATTGGAGAAATTGTCATGAATTAAACAGTTGTTATCCAAGTAATTACTTATTGATCAGATTAAGGTTTCAAGGGTATCGTTGCAAATCAGACATTCCCTTCCTTAATGAAGTTTGGAGGGCCACTTAAAATAACAAACAGTCTTGAAAGTCTTTATAGTCCTTTATGATGTTCCTGTTGCAGTCCTTGTAGTCCTTGTGTGAAGTCCTTTTATATAGTCTTTATAAATTTAATGACAAAACTTGTTGAAAACTATTAAACGGTTGAGAGAACAGAACAATGTTGAACTGAACAATAAAGATAAAAAATAGGGAAATTTTTCTTGAATTTGTTTGTTATAGCATGGCCGAGTGTTTTCTTGTTGAATTTGATTAAAAATACATTTGCGCGAAGATTAGCGCAGTTTATTTATAAAATTTTACAAACAATATTTTTTCTTATTTATTCGACCAACAGACATTATTTCGTATAAAGGAACTGTGATGTTAATTTCAAACAACTCTTCAATTAAAGAGTTGTATTTGTCTGTTAATGAGTTGTATTTCCTGTTTACCCTTTAAACTTGTCTGTTCAGATTCAGAAATGATCGAAATATTCCTGTTTTTCTGCCTGAGATTGATTTTCTGTAATTAATTGTAAACTTTTTGAAGAAACGACGATATACTCTCCATTGTTTGTGGAATAAAGGGGTAAACAGATCGGTCATTTAAAGTTACGCAGACAGTCCCTTTAAATGACACACAAAGGTTTACGGGGCAAATTGTTTGACAAGGCCGGAAATGTTTTCATCAAGATATCATCTTAAACTTTTCTAGAAGAAGTAGCAAACACTGATCCATTTTTTTCGGATTCCTTCAAAGAATAAGATTAGATTTAATCGAAAAAGGGCTAAAATCGCAACTTTATGAGGAGCTCCCCCTAATACCCCGGTCCCCCCCCCCCCATGCACTTCATATAATGTTTGATGGAGATGCAACCCCCCTTTGTTTTATTGTTTAATGGACATATTTGATGCACTGGATTTCGTACACTATCTAGAAATTGCAAAACATAAAACACAGGAGATAGAAACTTTTGATTCGAAGGAATTAATCCAAATGGGTTAAACTGTTTGACTCAAAAATAAACGCTATATGATGTATATTTAACGAAAGCCAGTTAGCTTTTGCAAATAAAAAGGACAGCTGAAAACGTGATAAAGATAAAGAATGATACCAAAATTTAAAAAAAGGCAAATTTCGGCATTAGTTTAGCCTTTTCAAGAAAACATCTGATAGGGAATAGGATTATGAAGTATGTTAGTTCTATACAATTTTCTCTATTCCCTATTAACTATAAAGTTACGATTTAAAATTAGGGTGAAATTAAAATGATGTTTAACAAATAACAATATAGAAAATGTGAAATCCTTTTTGCAACAGCAAACAAATATTTAGTATGTAGAATATAAGTTACATTTATAATAGAAAAAAATGAAAAAAATGAAAACTCATTCAGTTATTAACGATTTAAAAAAATAGAGATCGTATGGGTGTTGATCGATCTTTCAATTCTTTGAAAACATGTTAATGTGGGTATCAAAAGATGCACCCTGAACCCCTGAATTAATTCCATTTATCCGTTTTTTGATATTTTAAAAATTGTTTTGTTAACTAGATTTTTTATACTATTACAAATATCTTACAAAGGCTGTTTTTTGATTATAATTTGCTTAATTTTGAAGAAGTTTTTACAAATTTAGCGTTTCTGAAATCAGTGCTTCAAAACGGATAATAAGATACACATCTTGAAACATTTTGACGTAATTTTTTTGTCTGGCTTACAAAAGCAAAAATGAGTTTGAAAGTTATGAACAAAAAATTCTCAAATAATATTTTTAATGTATCAAAGAAAACTTTTGAACTGGTGCAAGGTGGATTTGAGCTTTTTTTCAAAAAAAAAGCCAAATAGATTAATCCTTAATAAAATAAAATGGTTCTTCAGACATAGTGATATCTGATAATTTCTCCCTTCGTTTTTGCCGTTGATAAGTACGTAAATTGCACAGCTTGCGCTCAAACTGCTTAAAAACCGGTCTGTTTTCAAGTTTTTCTGTCGTCAAAGTTTATCTTTCAGCGTCGGTTTAACAGTGCTTGTAATAATAGAAAAGCTTTGTGACAGATTGAAAATAAAATGTTTATTGAGTTTAGGATTTAGATGTTTATTGTCAATTGTCGAAGAACAGAAATAATATTTTATATTAAATTGTTGGTTCCACGTTCACAATGCAAGCCTAAATTCCTGTGTTAATATCAGAGGCGTATACAAGGGGGGGGGGGTATTGTGAAATAGCCCCCCCCCCCTAGATCAGTGACAAATTTAGTCTCCTGTGGGTTCAGGTGGAGTTCTCCTCTTGGACAAATTCATTTATACGACCCTGATTGAACAAACCGCATCAAATTTTATTTAAATTTTATTTTAGATTCTAAGCAGATTCGCAGCATTTACATGTTTATAAAAATTTAACTGAAAAAAGGTTACAATTAGGGGATGAAGTGTTTTGAACAATTTTGAAAGTTTTCCTCTAAATGACACTTTTAGGGAAAAAAGTTAAAGGTTTGATCATATCATTTACTTTTTGTTTTAAATTGAATTCAGAATAAGATTCATCATTGAAAATCTTCAGTTCACGTTTAGAAAACGTGTTTTTGTACGAAAAAAACACATGTTTTTTACAAATATTTCATTCAACGTAAACATTTAGAACAAGCTTCAGTTTGTTTATTGAAAAGGTTTTAAGAAAGTGTATTTAATGTTAATTAATTATATTTGAGAGGCAGCAATTTGTCTCTTTTAAGGTAATTTGGAATGAATAAAGTTGGTAAAAATAAGAGATTCAGTAAAATTCTTCAGAGAAATGTGACAAATATTTAGAAAATCTTTTCATTATTTGCTGTTTTTCAAAAAGTTATCTATTACTCTTTAAACTTTTTTTAAAACTCTACATTTATTTTTTTCCGATCACTCTTTACATAGACATATTTATACAGAAATGTCCAAAGAACTTGAACAGAAAAAAAAAAATTAAAAATTATTTTTTTAAAATTAACTTTGATACATTTAAGAAACTATTTAATCGAAAATGGGTAAAAAACTAGTTTTGTGATAACTCTGACAATTTCTCTTTTTCTCGCTTACAATTGTGTATTGATATTAAAAAAGGAAAAATCTGATTGATTAAAAAAATCTGAAAACATTGTATCAAAGTAAACTTTAGGACTGGTGCAAGATGGATTTAATCATGGAGATGGACATCGTTTTAGTCACGAACAGAATTTTCGAAAACGAAACTAAATTTTTCGTGAAAGATGGTATCGTTCAAAAAAACTTGAAAACACGAAAGTCTTTTTTTAATGAACAAATGAACTATTTTGAAAAACTATCGTTTTTTACAAAAAGGACGATTTTTGAAATGAATTTAAAAACTATTGTTTTTATCTAAAGAACGATTTTACTGAACGATTGTATAGTGAGAAAACGAACGAATTAAACGAAAAATATACATTAGTTTTAAGAACGAAGGAAATCAGTTTTTTTGAACGATTGTGAAAAACGAACGAAATGTGTCGTCCATGAATGAACGAAACGCGCACATCTCTAAACCTAGCGGACATGGCTGTTAGATGTGAGATGCTTGAAGAATATGTCAAGTGGATTGACAAAAGTACCCTTTGACCCTATAACTGAGTATTAAAAGAAATATATATCTTCTTATTTCTATCTTAACAAATGTTAAATTATTCCTTGTTCCTTCAGCATGAATAAAGAAAACCATATTTACTCTATTTTTAGGAAAAGAAAGGAGGAAGTCTCATTCAACCGTTATAAGACAGGTTTAGAGGAACCGTTGAGAATCGGAAATGTAGCACTTTTAAAAGCGGGTCACCTTATATTTACGACTAATGTCCTTTTAGAACCAGTTTTTTCGTCCAAATTTATTTTGTTGTCAATTTTGTAATAGTTTACATCCAACCCTATATATATGATGTGATTCAATGTATGATGAGATATGGTGGAAACGTGCAATTTCTTTATCTGTGGACATTGACAATTTGGTATTTTCGAGGTATACATGTAACGTATGCTGTATTGAGTCCGAGTGTACGTTAGCATATACTCCCGTTTTACGTCAATTGCAACACATATGAGAGATAAACACACTGAGTTCTCTGGCCTCGAGGATCAGGTAAAGATTTAGAATTAAAACAAGCATTTTATTTAAAAACTACATAAAACATGTAACATTACATTAAGGTCATTTTTTACTATTGATAGAATATCCAAATTTTGATTAGGTTTTAATTTTTTTTTACATATTCTGCATTGAATATAGATAAATATATATATAGTAAGATTTATGTTTAGATATCTAATAAATCGAAATATACACGTCAATGTGAAAATTTTGGAGTATTTTTAAAATCTGTTTCTTTTATTAGATTAGTTTTCTGCAAATAAAAAAATAATAAAAAGCTGATGAGTGGTAATATATAAATAAGGGATAAATATTATCCAGAAATATTTAGTTTTTGATAAAACTATTAGTAACATTTTTTAATATTCGTAATATTTATCTTATTTAAATTCCTATCAGAATGGCAAGAAAGCTATATCTGTTATAATATGATTTTAATTGTATTTTTTACATTTTTAATTGAGCTAGATTTAAAATTCTATCAATGCCAAACCACTGGGCACGATCTATACTGTTCTTTCAATGCGCCTTGCATGTAGGATTGTAAATCGTTTTTGAAAACGATCGTTAAACGATCGTTTTGTTTCGTGTTTCAATCGTTTTCAAGAACGATTGTTTTGTTTTTGGGAAAAAACGATCGTTTTTAAAAACGACCCACTCGTTTTGAACTTTTAGAAAACGAATAACGATCGTTTTTGAAAACGATCGTTTTTGAAAACGAACTTTATAAAAACGGTAGTTTTTGGAAAATCGATCGTTTTTTAAAAAAAATACATGCAACTTTATTGAATGTCGTCTTAAATGAAGTTAAAAAGTTGAGGGGGAGCTAAAACTTCATGATATTTTCTTAAAAACTACTCAATGATAAGTACAGATTTCAGGTAGATTTCCTCTCTTCGTTAACGATCGTTAACGAAGGGTCGTCGTTAACGATTTTTTGTGAAGGTTCGTCGTTAACGATCGTTAACGAAACGACGATTTTTATAAAAACGACCATTTTTAAAAAACAAACTTTTTAAAAAACGATGGTTTTAAAAACCCGTTTTCGATTTTTCGTCGTCGTTTTCATAACGAAATGATCGTTTTACAAAAAATAAAAACGTTAACATCCCAACTGCATGACCATTGTTGCTAGAACAGAAAGCAACCTATATCTTACAACGTACATTTTGAAGGGAAAATATACAATTTATGAGTTTTTTAATGACTGCACTGAGAGGAAATCTTGTTGCAACAAAGAAATGGTTTCCAGAAATAGATTGCAAAGCCATAATAAGTATATCTACTTTGTCTCTAGTTCAAATCTATATAATAAAGCTCTTTGCGTATATATATATATGCCAGCGATAGAGGGCCACACGGCTAGACCGAATGGGCTGACGTTTTTTTAAGGAACCCTTGAGTTACCTTAGTTACCTTCGCCCTCGGGGTAAAAAAGGCTAAAAGATCGTTTTTTTTCTTCAAAATTATTTTTTTTTATTCGAAATTATTTTTTACCAACATTGGAATTTTCTTAAAATTTGATTTAAAAAAATTCCACGGGCAGCGCAGGACACTTCAGCTAGTGTATCCTAAATTTTGAAAGTTTAATAGATTTTCATTGTTCATAACTACTATCTAGAAATTGGGTCCGTTTTAAGCAGGGGGCGGAAAGGTCATGTGTGTGTGTCTGTACCAAAAGAGTGTGTGTCAGTTTACTGTACCAAAAGTTTGTACTGTAGGTTTATACAGTACGTAAGAATCTCGGGATTTGTACAGTCTAGGAGAGTACATTTGTTTATTGTTAATTGTTTACTTAAACATATGTTTAATATACATTTAATATATTATTTACATATTTAAGTCAACACTATAAAGCCAAATTTTCATGCAAAGAATATAATTTTATTAAAGTTTACAATAAACTACTCGTTATTCTAATTTAATTATAATCGACGACATTGTACCTACAATTTCCTTGACTGTAGTCATGTTGTGTGTCTGTACCAGAAGAGTGTGTGTCAGTTTACTGTACTGGTCTGCAAAGCAGTGCGACTGGCTTTCTCTTGCCGGACCAGCGCCATTTCCTTTCCCTTTATTCCTGTTCCCTGGTTTTAAGCATTTATGGTGCAATTTTTACGTTAAACATATTTCAAATGTAATGCTTAATGAGTTTGTTTTTGTTACATTAAGCTAATTTTCTAAATTCCCAAAAACAATATTTTTAAAATCTCTTAGAAAAGCATTTTGGCTAAAACCGTTGGTAAGCTTTTTCATTAAGTAGCAAGTCATTTGAACAAGCTTTCAACAATATATTAAAAGTTACAATATTTATAAATCTACCAAATAAAACAAAGTTCAACAATTTTACAAACGGTTATACAAATTTTTACTTAATATGTAATATAATTATTATAGCGCTTGGCACCCTTCTTCTTTTCAATCATTTTCAAACATGGCTGATTTTCTCCAGGGTTGGCAATCTTTAATTTTAGTTTATCTGTTTCAGATCTTTAGAAATAGGTAGGTACGTTAGTAGTGTACATTAAAGATCAATCCTGGCATCAGCATACACGAACTTTATGATCTTTTCTATGCATAATGATTTTTTTAACATTTTTGGAGAAAAGTACAGTTTATCTTTTTCAGATCTTCAGAGCTTCTGATAGCTTACCAAATCATGATCTACTGAACTATATAGTTGATCTTATTATGATCTACTGAACTATAGTTGATCTTATCATGATCTACTGAATTATAGTTGATAGTATCATGATCTACTGAACTACATAGTTGATCTTATCATGATCTACTGAACTATATAGTTGATCTTATCATGATCTACTGAACTATAGTTGATCTTATCATGATCTACTGAACCATAGTTGATCTTATCATGATCTACTGAACTATATAGTTGATCTTATCATGATCTACTGAACTATAGTTGATCTTATCATGATCTACTGAACTATATAGTTGATCTTATCATGATCTACTGAACTATAGTTGATCTTATCATGATCTACTGAACTCTAGTTGATCTTATCATGATCTACTGAACTATATAGTTGATCTTATCATGATCTACTGAACTATATAGTTGATCTTATCATGATCTACTGAACTATAGTTTATCTTATCATGATCTACTGAACTATAGTTGATCTTATCATGATCTACTAAGCTATAGTTAATCTTATCATGATCTACTGAACTAAGCATAATTAATCTTATCAGGATCTCCTGAACTAAGCATAATTAATCTTATCAGGATCTCCTGAACTAAGCATAATTAATCTTATCAGGATCTCCTGAACTAAGCATAATTAATCTTATCGGGATCTCCTTAACTAAGCAAAATTAATCTTATCAGGATCTCCTGAACTAAGCATAATTAATCTTATCAGGATCTCCTGAACTAAGCATAATTAATCTTATCAGGATCTCCTGAACTAAGCATAATTAATCTTATCGGGATCTCCTTAACTAAGCAAAATTAATCTTATCAGGATCTCCTGAACTAAGCATAATTAATCTTATCAGGATCTACTAAACTAAGCATAATTAATCTTATCAGGATCTCCGTTAATGATAATATTCTCATGTTGATTATCTCCTCTTGCCTCTATGTTTACAACCACCTAGATCAAAATAAAAATCAATATTTAGACAAATTTATTAAAGTTTACTCCCCGCCTCCGAATTTTTTTGTCAACCATGAAAATCTCTTTTTTTGTTTATCAAACATTTTTGCAAATCATTCAAAATTATTTTTTGTTGAAAAAATATTTCAATGTTAGATTTAGGTTAGAATTAAACTATGTCTGGATATTTCTGCCTCTGAATGCATTAACGTACATTGAGGGAGATTGAGAAGGGGAGAAGGGGAGGNTATTGCTCAAATTATGCAGTGTAAACTGACCTATTTCACTTAATTACTGATTTAATATCTTATTAGTAAAGGTATTTGCTTTCTAACAACACCAAATGCACTTCAATATTGCTCAAATTATGCAGTGTAAACTGACCTATTTCACTTAATTACTGATTTAATATCTTATTAGTAAAGGTATTTGCTTTCTAACAACACCAAATGCACTTCAATATTGCTCAAATTATGCAGTGTAAACTGACCTATTTCACTTAATTACTGATTTAATATCTTATTAGTAAAGGTATTTGCTTTCTAACAACACCAAATGCACTTCAATATTGCTCAAATTATGCAGTGTAAACTGACCTATTTCACTTAATTACTGATTTAATATCTTATTAGTAAAGGTATTTGCTTTCTAACAACACCAAATGCACTTCAATATTGCTCAAATTATGCAGTGTAAACTGACCTATTTCACTTAATTACTGATTTAATATCTTATTATTAAAGCTATTTGCTTTCTAACAACACCAAATGCACTTCAATATTGCTAAAATTTCGTCTTACTATTTTACAGTTTTGTGGTTATCACTGTATCTTTGTCTTAATATATGTATAGGTATATATTTCAGTTTTCTTTTCTTAAAATCACCCTGTGCGCTACCCATCGCTAGATTTTTCTTAAACCGTTGGGTTCCGGCAAGCAAAATGTCTCGGCAATAAAAACCAGGTAATGGCTCTTATTCTTATTAAAATTCTATAAGAGTATTAGATAGGTTTAACTGATTTCAGTCAATTTCGATATGTTACACACATCGCTAGGATTTCTTCTGCAGAACAGAAATATATCTTATAAATGGAAATATAAATATTCTTTAAGTCGATGGGCATTTTGCTCTCTTTAAAAAAATACAGAAAAAAATTATTCTAATACGTCTCAAATTGAAATGATAGTATTTCTGAGAATATTTATTATAATCGGATTTACAAATAAACAATTTAATTTTTAATGGCCATGTTATTTAAATATTTTAATATATTTATACAACATTTTTTCACAAAAAAAATACAAGTATTTAGCAAAGAAGCTGAATATTCTCCACAAACTCTAACTTTAGATCTATGCAACCTATTGGCTTAAAACTTTGAAATTTGAAAACTATGAATGTTTCTAGAACAAATAATAAAAGTTTGAAATATCCAAGGTTTTTACGATAAGGTTACCAAGATATGTAGATGGGAGAGTTTTATATTAAATGATTTATTTTAATTGAACTGAGTTAAAAATAAAGATAAATTGTGAGACCAAAAAAATGTATTTCTCATTACAGTTCTTGACCATGGTCACTGGTCAGCTGAGCAAAGTTTGTTGAGGGGTGTACATTTTCTTTGAAAAAATTCCCCCCCTTTATTTTGAAAACTTTTTTTCTCTCCAGGAAGTTACAGGTTTTTGATGTCCAATTTTTCATGTTTTACCAAGATCTTTAAAAATCATTACCAATCCAGATATTTGTTTAATTTTAATTTTACCTCTGTCGCCTGTGGGCATTTGCAAAAGTCAGCTTTTCCACAGCTTAGATATTTGCACATAATTTGCCTAAAAAATGGAAATTAATGATCAGATCTGTAAACTTTTATGAAATCATTGGCAACCGTTTAAAATTAAGATTAAAATTGCCTTTTTGCAAGAATAAAAGTAGGACAAAAATAATTTGTTTTAATTTACTAGACCATATTCACGATTATAAACAAGAAAACCAGCAAGATTTAAATGTTTATTGATTTTGTCATTAAAAGTATAAGGATTAAACGAATTTGAATCAGTTTTTATTGGCTATTCAAACTGCCAACAACCTTCAGGAACACTTATAATCAAAATGAGTTCAGCTGGTTCTAAGGTTAAACAAGTGTTACTGTTTTAATCTATTTAACCTGTGACCTTTGGGGGTAATTTTAAATCAAATCTTTTATTTTTAATTTGGAATAACCAACTAAAAACTAAAATTTTACTGAAAATTGGGCTGCGTCTGGCTGTTCTGATGTTTAATGTAAACAAAAAATTCACGTGACTAGTAATGTCTAATTTAAAATGAGAATGTTTTTATTATCGATGGTGGAATTGCAAAGAAACATAGAAAGATAATGCAAAATTAGTATTTTAGTAAGCTGATAATTATTTAAATCATACATAATTAAAACTGAATCCACCACTCAAAATGTATTATTCAAGGTCTGAAATCTGGAAAACTGTGGAATAGGAAGACGACTATATGATTTTAAATAACCAAAACTGAATTCACTCAAAACGTATCATTCAAGGTCTGAAAAGACGACTATATGATTTTAAATAATCCAATGAACATGAACCACAGCAATGTAATCGTTCAGTGTACACAAACCCATTTAATTTCATGAGTCGAATTTTAACTTACTCAAAAAAACGATTCGCTTTTGTAACAACAGCAAAAAACAAATAAGATTGCTCAAATATCGTCTTCTATTCCACAGTTTAATGGTGAACCTGAACTGTCCTCCAACACAACTGTAGATGAAGAGGTTAGCTGAGGAGTTGACACACAGTAGAACCTGCAGATATACAAACATAACTATCATTCATTCATTCATTCATTCATTGATTAATTTATTAAATGATGTTTCAATAATTAATTGTTTGATTAATTCATTATTTGATTGTTTAATTCATTCATTAATTGACTGATTAATTCATTCTTTGATTGATTGATTGATTCATTCATTCATTAACCAATTCATTACTCAACTAATTCATTTATCAACAAATTCATTTATCAACCAATTCATTTATCAACCAATTAATTTTTCAACAGATTTACCTGTCAACCATATCATTAATCAACCAATTCATTACTGAACCAATTCATTTATAAACCTATTGATTAATCAACCAATTCATTAATCAACTAATTCATTAATGAACCAATTCATTAATCAACCGATTCATTTAACAACCAATTGATTAATCAACCAATTGATTAATCAACTAATTCATTAATGAACCAATTCATTATTTATCTGATTCATTTATCAACTTATTCATTAATCAACCAATTCATTAATCAACTAATTCATTAATGAACCAATTCATTATTCAACTGATTCATTTATCAACCTACTCATTAATCAACCAATTCATTAATCAACCTATTCATTAATCAACCAATTCATTACTCAACCAATTCATTTATCAACCTTTTCATTAATCAACCAAATAATTTATCAACTCTTTCATTAATCAACCAATTCATTTATCAACCCATTCATTACTAAACCAATTCATTAATCAACCTATTCATTAATCAACCTATTCATTAATCAACCAATTCATTACTCAACCAATTCATTAATCAACCTATTCATTAATCAACCAATTCATTAATCAACCTATTCATTAATCAACCAATTCATTACTCAATTTATTCATTAATCCACCTGTTCATTAATTAACCAATTCATTAATCAACCAATTGATTTATCAACCAATCTATTAATACTTCAATGCTAGAACTAGTCGAACTTATCAACTACTAACCCAAACAACAAAACAATGAGGAAACAAATCAACTAAGAAAATAATCAACCAAATCGAATCAAAAATCAACTAAAACTAATCAACCAATCAATCAAAATTCATTCAAATTTTTTAATTTAAATTTATTGTTTTCTATTGTGTTTATTGATTTATAATTCTAGTTTTGAATTATAATTGCGCTTCAGATTGAAACTAATTTCCTTGAAATCATTTTACTATTTCATTACCAAAATCATTTAAAAACTTTAATTTCATTTAACCCACTAAACTCTACAGGGTGTGTTTAAAAATTAAAAAAGCCTAATTTTTGAATATATTTTCGTAGTTTTGGTTAAAACAAACAACTCGTAAGCTATAAAATTTTTTTTTCCACATCTTGAAAATTTCAAGAATTATTAATGCCGAAAAAAATGAAAATTGTTTCAAGTCTACAGTTCATGAGTTATTAGGAAAAAGATATAAACACACAAATGATTTTAAAACGCAAATAAAACATGCTAAAACAATGTTAAAATTATTTTTGAAATTTTATTTAAAAAAGATTTTACACCGCAAAAAAATAAATCGGTTTAGAGTTCAGACAACTGTTTTTTAGACGAAAAGTGTGGTTTATATTTATTAAAGATAGTTTAAGTTTGTTTTCCAGTCTTTTATCTAAAATGTTTTCCAATAAAGAAAAATTAATGAACTTGAAGGGACAGTAAGCGCAATTTCATGTTACCTTACATGCAATACCTTCCACATTATTGAACAGATAAAGGTTTAAAGAGTACCGTTGTGAATGCAGACACTAAACCCTTCAGAGTTCACTTTGAATATCGAGATCAATGTTTGATCTCGATCTTTTCTTAATCTGCAGATTAATTTAATCTTTATTCGATATCCCGTAGTGTAATTGTACCCTGAAGGTACAACTTAAAGGTTAAAGCATTGATCCTCGAATCAAGTGTGTCCATAGTGGATATAGAGATCATACAATCTATTGGGATTATGAGTATCAAATAGTTCCCAGCTCAGAGGTCGCAACTATTGTGTGGAGCTTAGTTAATCTTAAACGCTTGATCTCGATATCAAATTTCGAATTTTGCGACAATTAATGTTATCATTGCAGGCAATGTCCACCAAGATATATCGAAGAGGAATTAAAATTAAGATAAAGATAATTCACAATACAAAAGTTCTGACTCCAAATAAATGTTCATTAATTCAGAACTTTAAGAACAATTGGCTTTCTAATTGTTGACGCTTTTCATTATTCTCAGGGGAAAAAATAAAATAAACTTCTATTTTTATTGATTTCAAGTTCATTCATTTTTAAATGAACTTGAATCTTGACTGAACTCTCAAGACAACAAAGGGTCCCAAGATAAACTGTGGATCAGACAGACGATTGATACACCCAAGATAGACCCAAGATAGACCCAAGATAGACTCAAGATAGACCCAAGATAGACCCAAGATAGACTCAAAATAGACCCAAGATAGACCTAAGATAGACCCAAGATAGACCTAAGATAGACCCAAGATAGACCCAAGATAGACCCAAGATAGACCCAAGATAGACCTAAGATAGTCCCAAGATAGACGCAAGATAAACCCAAGATAGACCCAAGATAGACCTAAGATAGACCCAAGAGAGACCTAAGATAGACCCAAGATAGACCCAAGATAGACCCAAAATAGACCCAAGAGAGACCCAAGAGAGACCTAAGATAGACCTAAGATAGACCCAAGAGAGACATAAGATAGACCTAAGATAGACCCAAGAGAGACCTAAGATAGACCCAAGATAGACCTAAGATAGACCTAAGATAGACCCAAGATAGACCTAAGATAGACCCAAGATAGACCTAAGATAGACCTAAGATAGACCCAAGAGAGACCTAAGATAGACCCAAGATAAACCTAAGATAGACCTAAGATAGACCCAAGATAGACCTAAGATAGACCCAAGATAGACCCAAGATAGACCCAAGATAGACCTAAGAGAGACCAAAGATAGACCTAAGATAGACCTAAGATAGACCTAAGATAGACCTAAGATAGACCTAAGATAGACCTAAGATAGACCTAAGATAGACCTAAGATAGACCCAAGAGAGACTTAAGATAGACCTAAGATAGATCTAAGATAGACCTAAGATAGACCTAAGATAGACCCAAGAGAGACCCAAGAGAGACCTAAGATAGACCCAAGAGAGACCCAAGAGAGGCCTAAGGTAGACCCAAGTTTTGATTTTAAAAATACAATGAACATGAAACAAATCAATTGAGTTTACACATAACATTTGAACTCAACACTTTGATAGACAACCTACGGTTAAAACGTTTTTTTCAGTTATCAATAAAAAATAGGACTCCTTGTCCACAGTTTTATGGCCTCCACTGTATAGTCTGTATGCCAGGGTAGGCATTTGTTGGGACAAATTTAAGAGAATTTCATTTACATATTGGCAACTGCAATACACTAAGGAGTAAACGAAATTTGTCCAGGAGTGGGATGAACAGTTTGACCTTCCAGGGTTGAGATGTAAGCCTCCATGCGAACCATACAATAATTTAAAATACGGAGCGAATTCATGTTCATTTAATATATAAAACCCGAATTACAGGTGTTTGACGAGAAAGTCTGATGTGTTAAAAAGAATGTGGCGGATTCTCTGTTTATCTGAATGATGAACTAACCTGACTACAGAAGCCTAGAATAAGACTCCAGATTGGAAATCCCATCAGTGAAGTATTCCTGACAATTTAAGATAAATCAAACTAAACCTTTAAATCTTAAACAAAGGAATCAGAAGGGGGGGGAGAGGAGGATATTAAAAGTTTTAACATTATAACGGGAGTTGCAATGTCTATTCTCTTCTTTTACTTATAACCTTCACTGTTCTTACCGACTACACTTGTTATCCAGTCCTTACTAACTTCACGATTCATCCTTTAATTACCAACTTAACTTTTCAAACTTTATTTACCAGCAAGACTTATCATGTATGCATGGTCATTAGTACTTAACGGAACCCAATACACTTTAAACTATTAATTAATGACTCAACCTTTCTCTCTGTACATATAAAACACATTTTTTAAAAAAACTACTCTTGTCACCCTATTCTTACCCTTTACGCTTGTCATCCTGTACTTACACACTTCTATTGTCCACCTGTTCTTACCCACTAAGCTAGTCCCCTTGTACTTACCCACCTCACTTGTCAACCTGTTCTTACCCACCACTCTCGTCACCCGTTCTTACTCTTTACGCTTGTCACCCTGTACTTACCCACTTCACTTGTCACCCTGTACTTACCCTGTACGCTTGTCATCCTGTTCTTGCCCTCTAAGCTTGTCATCTGTTCAGACCCACTTCACTTGTCATCCTGTACTAACCTTCTACGCTTGTCACCCTGTTCTTACCCTCTAAGCAATTGTCATGCACCTTGTACTTACCCTCAACGCTTGTCACCCAGTACTTATCCTCTACGCTTGTCACCCTGTACTTACCCTACACTGAACCACTCCACCTACCATGATGCACTTACCCACTTCACTAGTCAGCCTGTACATAGCCTCCACGCTTGTCAACCTGTTATACTTACCCACTACACGCTTATCAGCCTGTTATACTTACCCACTACGCTTGTCAGTCTGTTATACTTACCCACTACGCTTACGTCGTTGGTTTAAACTAAATATGAATATCCTTATGAGCACTCTAGAATAATTTGATTCTAAGTGTTGAATAAATGTGCCTGGGCAGATTGCAGATTATGAAGATTAGAACTATCATCATAAGTACAGTGCTGAGATGTTCATCATACCTCTTCCTTCCTCCCCTCCTGCTCCTAAATTAAAAAATTAATTTGTTACTGTTGAGTTTTAGGATGATATCCCCGAAAGAGGATCATAAAATAGACGTTATTATAAATGACCCTTTATTTGGAGTGGGGGTGTCTGACTTACAACATTACTTTTTAAACCTGGACCGATCAACGACGGACATGTCCTTATTTATCTACAGAATTCTTGATTTACATTTAAACAATATTAACATTAAAACCGGTTTTTGGGGGATTTGAGACGCGGCTTAAATTCATTAAATTCGGACACTGGTTACCAATTATTCACAAACATTTTTTGCAGATTTTCTAGAATTATTATTGAAAAGACATTTTCAGAATTTGAAGAACTCTGCGAAAAAATTCATAAATTCAGAGAAGATAAGAAATACAATATAATAATGAAAACAAAATAATCGATTTTAGCATTTATTTATTAACAAATTTCTTTTGATAAATATGTTCCTAACCATCTAATTAGATTACTGTATAATTTTTACTTTATTTTTCGTTGTCGTTATTTAATAATTTTTAAAAAAATCTAAAAACGTATCCACCCCCAAAGTAGGAGTTTTGAACGTCGAATTTGCGCTCAAACTCAGGAATTACAGATCTTTAAAAAGTTTAATATGTCTCAATGAATCCGACAGAAGTTTTCCACAACACTGCATACTCAGTTCAATTACCTTACATATTCGGTCACTCTCTTTAAAGGACACCATTGTGAATCAAAATACCACATTTTATTTTTAAATGGAGGGGCACTTAAAATTATATCTATACTCTCGTTTTTCAATTTCCAAGTGGAGACTTAATCTCAACCTTAATCTTAATCCTTAATTAAACCCTGGCCAATACTATCTATTCCCGAGATATATGAGTTTTCACATTAGAATTGTTATGCTTACACACCAGAATAAGCTTACAGACCATAATAAGTTAAAAACATTTTTAATAATAAAAATTTGCCAATTGCTTCTTAACAACTACTGCTAAAATTTAGTGCTTAACAATTCTGAGATAAAGATGGAAAGGGCTACAGAAACAGTTAAAAGTAGTTAGTGAGGTAAAATCAATGGCCAAGACCGTGTGACACTTTAAAGTTGACCCAGTCATGAAAATGGAAGCATCAGTCTAAATCTTTGTGACTTTGATCATTGAAACCTTAATCTTAACAATAATGTGAGAGATAACGTCGTTCTTCTAGCTTTAAAACTATTTAATTCTGTTAATTTCTCCATTGCTGGAATAAGCAATGCGCATGACCCTTTTAATGAGAATCTACAAATTAAAATAATCATTTTTCAAAAAGAAAGATATTTATTAATTCATACTTGATCTGACAAAGCTTTTCTGGGTACCGTTGTTAATGCCACTCTATCAAATAAAGTTTAAAGTTTAAAGAGTCTCATACTCTGGTCCCCCTGTAGATTTATATTTTTATAAAAGTGATGAAGTGAGACGAGAATAAAACAGTGTTGAACCAGCATGAATGTGTTCCTTAAGTCCGCCATTTTGTTAAATAAATGTAAAATATGTAAAATCTGGGATTATATTACAAAACTGATCTTCACAGTTAATCCTCTAGATTTATGGCTCTACAATCCATTTACCAGATAGATCTAACACACTGGACCAATATGGGCTCATATATTATTAAAGGGACTGGTTCTAATTTTAAGAGGGGTATGCACGTACACTTTGAACAATGGGTAGTATATCGTCGTTTTCTTTTTTGAAAAGTAAAGAAATAAAAAGTTATCAATGTTCAGAGAAAAACGATATATAAATATAAGGCTTAAAGGGTGCTGTTGTAAATCCGATACCCCCCTCTCTTGTGGTTTCGAATATAACTTAATATTATAAAAATATGCGAAAATATTTTCCCTTCAACAACTTTATATCTTTATTTCATAGATGTGTAAGATATAAGTTTATGCGCAGATGGTGTTTTATCACATCCGTTTCCAAACCAAAATTGGAAATAAACAATTGGATGACACACCTACTACTCTAAGCATAAAAAGGGATTATTCCTGAAACTAAGAAGGACTATTTACAATCTTATAATTATTTGGCAACTATATTATTCAATATTCATGTTATTTTAAAGTTCTAAGATTGATCTAAAGCATGATGAAGCGTATTATATCGTATGTTGTATTAGCATTTAAATGTTTTGTTAGATCGACTCCATGAAAAGTCAGGGGTGTTTATTTTTTAGAAGTACCCCCCCCCCTCCCTGGAGAGAAAAAAGAAAATTGGACATTACATAATTTATTTACTCTAATTCAGCGTAAAAAAAATATCAAATACCGAACAGCAGTATATCTAAAACCTGACAGCTGAATATCGAATACCTGACAGCTGAATATCCAATACCTATCAGCAGTGTATATAAAACATGACATCTGAATATCGAATACCTGACAGCTGAATATCGAATAACTGACAGCTGAATATCTAAAACCTGACAACTGAAATATTGAATATCTGACAGCTAAATATCGAATACCTGACAGCTGAATATCGAATGCCTGACAGCTAAATATCGAATACCTAACAGCAGTGTATCTAAAACCTGACATCTGAATATCTAATATCTGACATCTAAATATCGAATACCTGACAGCTGAATATCGAATACCTAACAGCAGTGTATCTAAAACCTGACATCTGAATATCGAATATCTGACAGCTGTGTATCTAAAACCTGACAACTGAATATTGAATACCTGACAGCAGTGTAAATCTTGAAGTTAAGAAATGAGATGACGAGAACAGGAACAACTCCAAGAACCATTAATCTAGATAAACTAGAAATAAAATCTTCATATCCAAGACTGCAAAAAAATATTATTGAAATGATAAGGTTAAAGTCTATTGTCTATGTAGATGAAAGATCACTGTTTGTTTATACAACGTTATCCTAATACAAATATTTGTTTCTAAAAAAATATTCCAAACAAAAACACAAAGATATTAAAACTGGAAGGGGTCAAGAAATATTGAAATAATCTGTTAACAGAATTAAACCATAGATTGACGAAATAACTTTATATACAATCACAGGACTTAGAAATATCTAGCTATAGGAAATTAATTGTACATTGCTCCCTATATAGTTGTTGACTTTAAAAAAGTCAATACGATAAAATAAAAGAGATCTAAAGGTATTTCAATCTTTATTTATGAAAAACAAAAGTGTTATGAAATATTTTCCCAAGTGGGGTTAAAATTGGTTGGTTTAGAAATTAATAAGGAAACTATAGACGAATATCAGCTGGAAGGTGTTTGTATAACTTCATGATGGTAGTGTATAACTACATATTGGTGGTGCAGATCAACTAGAACTGGAACAACAGGTTTCTGCTCTCTCCAGGTTATTAAACTCATTATTAAACTCATTAGAGTTGAGATTATCCTCTTGTGGAGGAGAGTTAGAACCCTTGGAACAGGGTGAGTATCCTCTTGTAGAGGAGAGTTAGAACCCTTGGAACAGGGTGAGTATCCTCTTGTAGAGGAGAATTAGAACCCTTGGAACAGGGTGAGAGATCGCGGTTTTATCAGTTTCGAATATGAGGGAATGCATCTCAATGTTCGCCTGATAATTTTGGAACTCTTGGAACAATGTTGAGCTGGATGTAAGCATCGTCTGTTGGTAGCTAGGTATCTGCATCATCACTATGAAGGAGCCAGGATTGCTCCCTGAGACGGAGTTGTGATCATCTCCAGTGTTCTCCGCTGACTGCCGGGGCTGGGATCTGTAGAGGGGGGGGGGAGAAGAAGCGGGGTTTGACATGTGGGCACTACATGGAGGAAATGGATCTTGAGTACACATACATCTAGAGAAAAGGCTACGGCATTTGAGTCGGAAAAATCGTCTTCCTTATATTTCGAATTTATTTTAACAATAGTATATACAATGGAGTTCCAACTTTGTTTTTCTCCAAAAATGGATTTTATTTATTATTCATTTGTTTTCAAACTTTTATCAAATAAACAGTGAGGAAAATAACGTCACTTTTCTGCCTGAAAAAGACATAAATTTTATTCGATTTCTTTCATTGCCCCTTTTACAGAGAACCACAATAAAAAATCATAATTTTTTGAACAAATAAATCAAACATAGAACTTAAATGACCTTGAAAGTCCATTTATATTAAATGAAGAAGATAATTTTGTACATTTATTGAAAAAGAATAAGCCGATCATAAAAATGAATAACAGCAATAATTATATTTTCTGGTTTTAAGGCGAAGTTAAAAATCTGTTATTAAAGTTTCTTTATTAAATAACATTATTAATGAAATTGAAAAATGGAAATTTTTGTTGCAGTCTATATTACGTCACCGGGAACTTCAGCCAATGGCATTGCAGTATTGTTGTCACGTGATACAGATGAAATCACGTGACCAGTATACTGCACTGACATTGGCTGATGGTCTGGTGACGTACTACAGACTATATAGACTATATGTAATAATATTATCAATTATATATATCAATTAATGCAAAATAAAAATTAAAAAATTTATAATAGGAGCAAGCCTGAGATTCTCAGGCTCTGTGGGATATAATCGTTTTCAGATTGGTTGCGTATTTGCTGAATATGATCTGTTTATACCTACTACTTTTATACAAAATTGTATATACAGGAATTTTCGTAAAATTTTGACGCAGTTTTATATCAATTTCTCGAGTCAGGAACATCAGACGATGTCCTATATGTATCGTTCAACACCTGAGATTCTCAGGTTTCATCCTATACCCCCTTTCATTTTTCCTTTACAGTACCTTTAAAATCAGATTTTTGTGAAAACCTTAATTTTGAATAGATAGAACTTGCCCAAGAAGAAATCAGGGGTTGAATTGAGAGCTAATGAACAATTCTAAATTTAGTTCGTTACATATAGACATAGCAAAGACTATCAAAATGTGGGGAAAAAATATTGGATGAAATTACAGATCCACCCAAAAAAATCTTAAATCAAGTAAACAAGTAAACAAGTAAACAAGTAAACAAGTAAAACCTAACTAAGACATAAGCATAGTTTATTTTGTTACCTGTGCCAATTCTAGAAGTCGTTACATAGATCTCAGCATACCCAATGCCCCCCTGAAGGTTGTTAAATAGTTGTACCTGGCCCAGTTGTGGTAGTACGTTACATAGAGCTCCGAGGTTCTAAGTTCAGTAATATCAAGATGTATATTCTCTCCGATAAAAACAATCTAAAAGTATTGAGTATTTTCAACAAAATCCTTATATCTTTGCTGCCCAATGTCGTAGATTCTAGATTTCTGTTGGATAAGTTTATAAAAAATAGAACATTTCTTTATGATAAAAGTGTTTGTATTTTCTCTATTCAAAGGGACTGTATACGTAATTTCGCAACAATTGCTTAAACAACGGTACAATTGCTTAAAAACATTTATCTGATCAAGACTGAATTAGATATCAACGTTTTTTGTGTTTTTAAAACTGTTTATTTTTTATTTGTGGTTCTCTGTAAAAGTGACATGCGCATTTCTTGTTTCAGAAATATTGGAGAAATTAAACACACTTGTTAACGCGTGTCCAACGACGTTATATCCCAAATTAAGGTTTCAAGGATACTGTTGTTAATCAGAAATATTGGAGAAATTAAACACACTTGTCAACGCGTGTCCAACGACGTTATATCCCAGATTAAGGTTTCAAGGATACTGTTGTTAATCAGAAATATTGGAGAAATTAAACACACTTGTCAACGCGTGTCCAACGACGTTATCTCCCAGATTAAGGTTTCAAGGATACTGTTGTTAATCAGAAATGCCCTCTTTAAATGTCGAGTCATTTGAAAATACGACACACTGTGTATATAGCAAATTCCTCGTAGGAATGTGTTGTGAGATAGAGGACGACATTTAATTCATTCAATGTCGGAGATGCTATATCAATTGGAGTACTGACAATCTGAACTAATGTTTAATTGATTTTTATTGCACCATATCGGGAATAAAAAAGCATTTAACATGCTTTGAATTTATTCAGGTTATTCAAATTAGGTTATAATTGATCCATAATTCAATCCTCATCCACAGAAAAGTCTTACATTATCAAATTTGATCAAACAAATAGTTTTTCAGATTAAAAATTAATTATTTACCGTTTTGACACACATCTTCATGTTTGTCATGCTGATTAGGATATCGAAATTTCCTTATACACCCTTCAAATTTGCACTTAAACATTTTTTCTAAATGATTATAAGCCCAGTTAAAACTTATATAGGCTAAAGCACAAATTAAGTAAGTGAACAGAACACTTAAGTAAAACTGAGAGTTAGTCCATTCTACCATTAGTCCAATTGATATAACACCAGATTATTACATCTCATGTTTCAGTAAATTAAATTAAACTTGAACAAAGTCAAGATTTAACACTGTTGTAATAAAGTACATTTTTACTTGTAAATATTGACACTTTGCGTATAAATGTACATTTTGTAAACATATTTGCTTCGAAAACTATTTTTCAGAGTTATATAACAAAAATCTAAAATATTTTTAAGAAGTTAATCTTAAATGTCGTCTTTTATCTTTCAACTCCATTCTTCAACAGTAGGAATTCATCTATATACGACAGAAACGCAATGTGACGAGGACAGTCCCTTTAAACTTTGTTCCACTGCTGTCAATGACTCAATTTATTCTGAAATAGTAATGTACAATTGAGCTTTTAAAAAGCATACATAAACAAAAGATATATAATGTACTGGCAGGCTTTGCCCATGGAATTAATTTTTTTTATTGAACTTTTTTTCCTTTGAAACCCCCCGGCCACCCATGAGTTTTCACAAAAAAATCAGCCCATTCGGTCCAGCCGTTTAGACGGTCAGAGGGAACATTTATACGAAAGTCTGGTTTTATTATATAGATAATTATATGTTTGTATTATTAAACATATATAAAAAGAATTTCGAAATTAAGAAAATTTTTGTTCGAAATAACAAAGAGAATGTTAGAAATATATAACTGCTTTTTTAATTTATAAGACGATAAAAAGAATTTTGAAAAAGAATGGATCCCTCGAATAAAACAGAATAAAACTAAATCACTAAATTCAGGCAAAATGTGACAGAAAAGTAAAATCTTGAAAAAGTTCAGTTTGAAAAATTAAGTGATTTTTCAAATGTTAGAATCAGGACAACAACAAAATATATTGATTTCTAGAAAGTGAAAATGTGAAAATTTTGCAAGGTTTTTTTATAGTTTGACAATGACATAATTGTCATAAGTTTTTTAATATTTTATTTTTCATAACGGTTTTTAGGGAGAAGGGGATGCAAATTTATCTTTAAAAATTTTTAACTATAAATTTTTTCTTACTCACCCTGCTTTCCAGAAACTTTGGGATGTTGAACAATATGGCAACTGCAACAAAATTAAATAAATAATTAAAAAAACATTTCATATTTCAAAATAAGTTGTTTTTTATGAAATGAATTAATCACTCGACGCAAACTCTAATATTTTGAATCTTTACGACCTGGTGATGATGTAAACCTGTCATATTTCAAACTTTGTGCACTTGATCTCATGGTTGGAAATCTCAAAGTTTCACAAATAAAATTGAAAAGATGTATCTAAGAATTAGATTTTATAAATAGAGGGAGGTGGCTGAATTGCGCAGACGTAGTTCAACCCATTTTATTGTGCGCCATGCACGGTTTAAGCTGAAGCAGTTCTGATCATTAGTTCTGATCAGTTTCTTAGATAAACTGCATCTTATTGAAATATTGAAGAAATTTTTATTTTTTAATTTTTTGTTTAATTAGTTTCCTAAGCAGACAGGGATGAGGTATCCAGCAAGTCGTCTTGAATGTGTTGTAGCGTCCATCATTACTCTGTACCAAACCAAACCAAATATTAATCAGAACTCATGAGATACATGTTAGAATATGAGAACATTTATATCGCGTATATGTATATGTACAGGGTGTATCTAAAAATAAAAGTACTTGATGCCAGAATCTCAATTCTGAACCGATTTTGGTATTTTTTGGACTTTAAAAGCATATATTTTTTCCCTACATATCAGAGCGCTTTTAAGAATTTTTTTTTTCTATGCATATCAAAACTTTCAGCCACTTACTGACCTGTTTGATTTCTTTTCCATGTCATATTCTTTTTAAAATGTACTCGTAAATAATTTAGCAGTTTCCGTTTTACAGGAACTGAGTTCTTCTCACACACTCTGATTTTTGCAACCCAATGTTATAGACCTCTGATATTTCAAACTATAAATTATTATTGACCAAATTGTTCCAGTTTGAAATATCAAAGGTTACACTTTCAGGTTGCAAAGATGTAAGGATTAGAAAATTTGAGCATTTCACATTTTTACAAAATTATTCTTTTTATGATTTGTTGCATAAAACAACAAAATCGTTTCTAATTAACGATCAATAATTTTATTATCTGCTTCCCTTAGGGCCAAGAGATAAAGAGCAGGATGAACCAAATTAGATAATCGTTTAACCACATAATAATTAAGCTTGTGAGAGAAAAAAGTATGTCAAGTGTTTTTTTAACACTCTTAATTTCCGATTGATACTCTATGGTGAAATGTGAACACACATATTTTCCCAGTGTATGTTTTTACTTTTACAAAAACAATGAAAAACAAAGAACTCGGAAAACAATTATCATTAGGTTTCTCTCCGGATATTCTTTAAACTCTTGAGACTTTCTGAGAAAATAGTTTCATTTTTAATTTTACCCTAATTACTTTTATGTCCCATAAATTGAGCTGAACTTAATATCATTAACCAGGGACCAGCTTTAATGAATAGAGAGAAGAAGCTGAACTATGTAGACTGAATTAAACCACTTTTCTTTTCTTTAGATTGGCTCAGCTCGTACTAACCTAGTCTCTCTATTAATCTAATCCAGTCCCAGAGCTGTAAAGATTTGAATGCACAGAAATGATTTAAATCGTTTTCCATAGCTTAAGATCATTGCGAACCAAGATGTGCACGCATTAAAATTTTGCAATGTATATGTTAAGGGCTAAAAAAACGTTAGTTGCTGGTGGGGTAAAGCCGAAAATCAATGATTTATCTAAGCAATCTTTCGTTGGCCAAATTCAATTTCAAAAGTTCCCTGCTCAAGAGTACTTTTATATAAATATATTTAATTGTTTTTAAATAAGAAACTTGAAACAACAGCTGAGAAAGACAGAGTTAAAGTTACAAACAGATAATAAACTAAAATTAACTAAAGTTTAAAAAAAATATTTCATGTCGAATTACAGGCATAGCTTTGAGACCTCGTAACTCCTCTAGTTTTTATTTACAATCAAGTGGGGAAAAGAAGACATGCTTGGTAGAAATTTAAAACTTTAAATTCTTTATTTTTAAAAGTTCTTCAGAAAGTTTAGAGAAAGTGGTTGTATTGAAAATAGATGAACTTTAAAGTTTAAAGTGAAGAGGTTTAATAGTTCAACATGTGTACTCTTCATATATACCAATGCACATAAAGTATAAACCGTTTTTAAATACTATTAACGAATTATTGAAAAAAAACGTTTTTTTTTTTTCATTTTTAAAATAAGCAAGTATCTTAAATTAACAAGTTGAAAAACATAAACTTGCAAGCTTAGCCTAGGCAGCATTGAGTGTGTTTACATTCCTACCAGAAACTGCAATACATTTTTGAAATTTCCTGTTGTATATTCCTTGGATTAAAGGGAGTGACCGTGTAAACATGATAGCTGAGCTGAGAATACACTATTGTAGAGAATTTTTTTCTGAATAATTTGAGATCTATTAGACGTTTTTACGATGTTAAATTGTTCAGCAAGAGCAAAAATTCGATTTAAAAATTGTCCTTGGCGCCCGCCTGCCAAATAGCTGGTGGCGCGGCACGTCTGCACAACAATACTGCACTCCCAGATCAACTACCATGTCTACACAGTCACTCCCTTTTAATAAGAAAAATAATTCAAATTTGGTTTCTCCCTGTTATAATCAAGTGGATGGTAGACAGCAATATATCTTTCAATTGCTATGGCCATTGTCATGTAGATCGAAGCTGAAATAGAGATTTATCTTTTTTTAGATGGATTTTTGCTTGATATTATTGCAAATATGTTTTTGTGTGAAAATTAATATTGTGAAGGATTCGCAAATCCCTCATAAGTCAAAAATTGAGATAGATTTGTATTTGAAAAAAGGAAATTAGTAGTGGCCACAAACTCTGATTTTTTAATCCCTACATATTAACATTGCAACCCGATGTCGTAGAAACGTTAATATTTAAACAAAGAAATAGTGTAAATTTAAAATGTCGAAGGTTTTCACCCTCAGGTGGCAAAGATATAGGGATTTAAAAATTATTTAGAGTTTGGGGCAAAAACGAATTTTCTTTATGTTATATAGTTTTGCTCTCAGCCTGAATCTATATATAAATTTGGCTTGTCTGTTTGTTTGTTTGTTTGTCTGTTTGTATCCAATAAACGTCAAAACGGTTGATCCGATCGGGCCCAATTTTTTTGTGGGACATCTAGGGACCCCAGGGAAGGTTAGGAATGATTGAAATTTTAAAAATTTGTGTTAAAAGTTTTTTATTTTTGTAAAATTTTGAAAATGCGCGAACAAATATTATGAAATCCGCAAACTTTTATTGTTTTTGTTTTATACTGTACAAAGAGAAGATGCTCACAGATAAAGCCACAATAAAAAGTTTAAATAGAAGATGGGCGCGATACGTCCTAAAAGCCTTAAAAGAAGGGCGCGAAGTGTCCTGAATTTCTAGTACTTATATAAATATCTGTGCGTATCAGATATTGTGTAAACCTTTGATACTTCAAAATTTGACTATTTGATATCTAATGTCATTTTAAATTTGAGATATGGAAAGTACGAGCTTTAATATCTGGTTATAAAGATATGAAGATTCTGTGTTTCAACTTGTGGTAAGTAATGAGCTACAAAGCCAGAGTTTTTTTGTTTTGTTTGGCATATCTGAAGACCCATATAGGTTGTCGAGTACTTGACAATCTATTTGTGAAGACCTATGAAGTTTGACCAACCTGTGAGCGCTATTGAGTTAAGTGGATGCAGAACATACGGGAACATGTAGAGATGTAGTATACTCTCCAACCCACACCGCCTGTACAGTCAGGATAATTAAAGATACTGTTCACGTTAATTCAAAGAGACCCTCCATCCTTGTCCGATTCAAAACAGTAGCAATTATATTTATGTTTGATCTTAGACGACTACTGGTGGCGGCATCGTTTTCATCTCCTTTATAATTATTCTAAGCTTTTGACCTTTCATTCTTGTCTGATTTACAACAATATTATTTAAATATTTGTTTAATTTATGGGCATTCTTTTCTTCGTCATTTTTAAGCATTCAAGGTTTTTCAGATTTAAAGGGAGATACCGGCTAGTTGAGCTGAAGTGCAGTATTGTAGAGAAAAACTTTAGGATTCTTTTTAAGAAATTTTTACAGTGTACAATTCTTGAATAAAAGCTTAAAACCTGATTTTTCCAGTTATTTTGAAAAATCGTTTTATCTTTGGCGAGAGAAAATATATTGCATTAAGTAATAAAAGCAAACTTATATAGCACACATTATTTTCAAACAATGGTTGGCCATTTTATCAATACAATAAAGACGACTTTCGGATTCAATTTTGATTTGTATCAATTTGTTAAACAGCAAGGATACACATAAACATAGAAGTCAAGAGAAGCTGTCAATTAAAAAAGCTTCTCTTTGATTACTTGTTAACTTGTAATTCGAAAAAAGCTTGTAACCAATCAAAACTTCATTTTATTGATATAGTCGCCTACCACTGTAGAATAAACATATCAGATTCCTGTGACTTTTCTAAAAGTGAGTACTGACTATAAATAAGTGTACTGTGTGAACTCTAGCAAATGACAGAATACATTTACTGTACAGAGCGTCCCATATCATATAAGATTATCTCCAATCTTTAACACCCAAATAAACCCTTAATACTCAAAAAACTTATCATTTTCCGCAAGAAAATCCTTATATAGGCCTTATATTATTTTTCAAAATGATTCATTCTATTTAAATGTTCTAATTAGTCCTGAAAATCGTAATTTAGACCCGTTCTCGGTCTAATATGATGTGGGACACCCTGTACTAAAATTCCTGAAATTCGGAATATTCTTTACATAATGTGGGGTTTGAAAACAAACAGATAGAGAATACTTCAAAATATCCTTCAAGACATATAACGTTATAAAAACGTAACGTACTCAACATAACGTTATGCTTCCTCTTTTAAACTTTCAGAAGTGCTCCCGTATTAACGTAATTTTCCTTCCCGTACAGAACGTAAAATGTCACGTTTCTGGACAAACATGTGACGCTTTAGAACCAATATATGACGTCGATAGAAACCAACAATTTTTATGGATTCAAATTAATATTCGTTCAAATCTATTTGATATCTCATCTTTTCCAACTATTCATTTAGATACATCAATTCATCTATCTACGCGACACTTTTATTCATCCATTAATATTCATGACATATTCATCATCCAAATTATTTAACACTAGAAATTCAAGGCGCTTCGCGCCCTTCTTTCTAGCCTTAGAGGGCGCTTCGCGCCCATCTTCTAAATTAGTTTTGAACATGTTCTCTTTGTATACATCGTAAAACAAAACAAAAATAATTCGCGGATTTTCACAAAAAATTTCGCGGATTTTCAAAATTTTTAAAAATTTAATGACGATCGAATTTTGATGGAGACAAATATTTGAAATTTTGATTTTTCATAAACCTTCCCTGGGGTCCATAGATGTCCCACAAAAAATTTGGGCCCGATCGGTTCAGCCGTTTTGACGTTTATTGGATACAAACAGACACCCAGACAAGCCAAATTTATATATAGAAGGTATAGTATCCAAGGGGGATCTAAGGGGGGAGTTTGGTGATTAGACGGGTGGAAGTGTTATTATTAATATAAACGCCTTCTTGCATGAAATTTGCTTTTTTAAATCTTGTTATTCATGAACTGTATTCTAATCAAGTTCTTTTTAAAAAAAGAAAAAAAAGTTCGACTTTTCTTGGCAAAAATACATTTAAAGAATTTTGTAATTTCAGAAAGAGACCACATTGATGAACCAAAGGTAAAAATCTGTTTCCAAGTTAAATTAGTTCTACAAGTTCTAAACCTAAAACTAGTTTCAGACTTTGAACATTTTTTCAAGAAATTCTCAGTCTGACTGTAAATGTTTTTGTTTGCTTAAAATAAACAGATACAGACGGAAATCACGTGACCAAGTATACTGCACTGCCATTGGCTGATTTTCTGTAGACATAATACGGACTTTACGGACTATATGTAATTATATTATCAATTATATCTATTAAAATGCAAAATGCAAATGAAAAAATTATAATAGGAGCAAACCTAAGATTCTCAGGCTCCTGTTGGAAATAATCGTTTTCAAATTGGTTGCATATTTGCTAAATATGATCTGTTTAAACCTACTACTTTTATACAAAATTTCATATTTATGAATTTTCGTATAATTTTGACACAGGAACATCAGATAGATGTATTATATGTATCGTTCAACGCCTGAGATTCTCTGGTTTCATCCTACACCCACTTTCATTTTTCCTTTACAGTCCCTTTAAATTTAAAGTTGGAATCAAGATTGTGTGGCACTAGCTTGGAAATCCAGCTTTGCCTGGAAATCTTAACTTTCCTATAAAAGTAAAAAAAAGTGCTCAGTAGAAAAACAAGCTCCTTTGTTGAAACTTAAAAAATATATATATATATATATATATCTTCCAACTCTTTCATTTAAAGGAAATAAACAGAGAATTTAAGAATCGTTTTACTTTGCTTCCCACCCTCAGAAGTTTCTTTCTAAGCTGCCAAATCTTTTGTATATTCTGCCTTTGAGGATAAATCTGTTTCAATTTAAAGATTTAGAAAAAGAGAAAATGGAAATACGAGTTTGTGCGGATACATTCCTTCTCTTTGTAGTGTAATAACATCTAGCAACCAATTGATAACAAATAAAGAAAAAAAAACGATCTTATGGTTTAGCGTGTATACTGTTGTTAAAATAAATTCGAAATATAAGGAAGACGATTTTTCCGACTCAATGCCGTAGCCTTTTCTCTAGATGTATGTGTACTCAAGATCTATTTCCTCCATGTAGTACCCACATGTCAAACCCCGCTTCTTCTCCCCCCCCCTTCTACAGATCCCAGCCCTGGCAGTCAGCTATAAACACTCAAGACATCCACAACTCCGTCTCAACCCTGGCTCCTCCATGATGATGATTCAGATACAGAACTAACAGCAGAAGACACTGCTTACACCTAGCTCCGCGCTCCACAATGTTCCAGAGATCCGGGCGGAACCAGACTTCCTTCCATTATCCTGTATACAGGATAAGTCCGCAATCTCTCTCCCTTAGACTAAGATCTATCTATCTATCTATCTATCTATCTATCTATCTATCTATCTATCTATCTATCTATCTATCTATCTATCTATCTATCTATCTATCTATCTATCTTCATTCATACTGATGATTGCATAAAAGCATGAAACAATTTGTTTATGAATAAAATGTTATAAGAAGATTGTTGCGTTTCAACTGATATCTATCTATATATTATATATATTTTTTATCTATCTATATATCTATCTTCTATTTATGTACTTATTCATCTATCTATCTATCTCTATCATATTCATATTTGAATATAAGTCAATTATTTTGTTGAATTATGTAATATTCTTAAATATTTAAAGGGATTGTTCATCAATCTGAACATGTTTAAAGGGATTGTTCACCAATTTGAACATGTTTAAATGAGTTGTTCACCAATCTGAACATGTTTAAAGGGAAAGTTACCCAATCTTAACATGTTTAAAGGGAGTGTTCACCATTTTGAACATGTTTAAAGGGATTGTTCACCAATCTGAACATGTTTAAAGGGGTTGTTCACATATTTGAACACGTTTAAAGGGATTGTTCACCAATTTGAACATGTTTAAAGGGGTTGTTCACGAATCTGAACATGTTTAAAGGGATTGTTCACCAATCTAAACATGTTTAAAGGGATTGTTCACCAATTTGAACATGCTTAAAGGGGTTGTTCACAAATCTGAACATGTTTAAAGGGGTTGTTCACCAATCTGAGCATGTTTACAGAGATTGTTCACCAATTTGAACATGTTAAAAGGGATTGTTCACCAATCTGAACATGTTTAAAAGGGTTTTTCACATATCTGAACATGTGTAAAGGGATTGTTCACCAATCTGAACATGTTTAAAGGAGTTGTTCACCAATCTGAACATGTTTAAAAGGATTATTCACAAATTTGAACATGTTTAAAGGGGTTGTTCACCAATCTGAACATGTTTAAAGGAATTGTTCACCAATCTGAACATGTTTAAAGGGATTGTTCACCAATCTGAACATGTTGAAAGAAGTTGTTCACCAATCTGAACATGTTTAAAGGGATTGTTCACCAATTTGAACATGTTTAAAGGGGTCGTTCACCAATCTGAACATGTTTAAAGGAATTCTGCACTGATTTTTATATGCTAAAAAGAAATTATTTGGAAATTTGAATACATATAAAAAGGATGTTGGACAATTTGACTTGGTAAGAATTGATAAAAGCTTCATTTTTTTAGATTTTTGGTTTCCTTTTTTTGTAGTTTATTTGTAAATATCGTTGTCATTACCGAAAAAACGCATGTAAAATTGTATATCAATCGTTAAAGCATAAAGTCGGGTTTTACGATCAAAATAATTTCGTGCAATCAAAGTATTTCCTTATTTGTCATTTTTGTGTGTTCATATTCAAAATATTAATAAAAACAAATAAAATTAGGTTCCAAAAATTATTTATTATATGAATTTAGAAAATTAAATTTACTTAATAAAAGCCGTGTAAATCAATATAAAATTAGAGTGCATGAAACATCCATCAGTAATTCTAGGTAAATATTGAACATTTATAAATTAGTTTAATCATATATTAATTTTGACATGAATTAACTTCAACTTTCATTCACATGGACTTATTTAACCTTATAAATAACGTTACGATATAAGGGTGTACTTGTTTGTCACAGCTGTGTTGAAAAAAAAATCATGTTTTTAACACATTAAATGAATATTTTTCGTATGTTCTATCAATACTTTTGTGCGGATCTAAACTATAGTTTTACACATAAAAGCCTAAAATAATCAGTGCGCTTCCGATAATGGATTTGAATGACGGTTAGTTTGTTACGCGTCAACCAATCAACCTTTTACAGCAGTGCGCGGTGCGCCGCGGTCTTTTTCTATTTTGGATGATCAACGTATTGACCTATATAATTTACATGGGGGGGGGGGGTATGTTAAAAATTTATCTCAAACTACTTTTAACTCTTCCTTTTAGCACAATTCATAAAATAATAAATAGTTTTTATTAATGTTTTATTTAGACCTTTAACACTATGTTCATTTAAAGGAAGCAATCGCCAGAAATGAAGCGGAAATTAAAGAAGCAATAGTTAACTTATAAATCGTTTTATTTGGATCAAATATTTCTGTAAAAAGATTTTGCTATAACATTTTTCATGGTTTTTACAAATATTTTCGCAAAATGCGAAAATTTTTTGAAAATGCAAAAATATTTTGGCGAAATGCGAAAATTTTGTGAAAACCATGAGTTTTAAAGTTGCAACAATTAATTGCTCAAACAAACTTGTGGAATTGTCTGCTCTGATAGCTCAATATTTAAACTTTTATCATATCATATAAATAATTTCTCTTCATTTACTTTGATAAATGTTTCACCCTAGTATGATTAGTAGTAATACTGTCCATTTGATATCGCCGCTAAATTTCTTTATTTTTCTCCTATTGGTGGATTTTTTTAAAGATAGATAGATAGAATGATGATCGATAGATAGCACTGAAGACACATTGAAACCTAATTAGATAATCATTTTTAAAAAAATTAGTATGTTCCTCTATTATCATCGTTGTTTTATAATTTAATGTTAATT
>NW_019397311.1:0-70332 GCF_000591075.1 Eurytemora carolleeae
AGTGTGTATCATTCAAATCCTAAAAAGAGGGATATGAGATTTGAATTTGAAATTTTTAAACTGTGTGTCTTTTTTCTCTGTTGGAAAGGATATGAGATTGGTCTCTGTACGTAATGGGAAATATCTAAAAAACATACGAGTGTGTATCATTCAATCCTAAAAAGAGGGATATGAGATTCGAATTTCAAAATTTTAAACTGTGTGTCTTTTTTTCTCTGTTTAAAAGGATATGAGATTGGTCTCTGTATCTAATGAGAAATATCTAAAAAACATACGAGTGTGTATCATTCAAATCCTAAAAAGAGGGATATGAGATTTGAATTTAAAAATTTTAAACTGTGTCTTTTTTTCTCTGTTTTAAAGGTTATGAGATTGGTCTCTGTACGTAATGAGAAATATCTAAAAAACATACGAGTGTGTATCATTCAAATCCTAAAAAGAGGGATATGAGATTCGAATTTCAAAATTTTAAACTGTGTGTATTTTTTTCTCTGCTGGAAAGGACATGAGATTGGTCTCTGTACGTAATGGGAAAATATCTAAAAAACATATGTGTGTGTATCATTCAAATCCTAAAAAGAGGGATATGAGATTCAAATTTCAAAATTTTAAACTGTGTGTCTTTTTTTCACTGTTTAAAAGGATATGAGATTGTTCTCTGTACGTAATGAAAAATATCAGATAAACATACGAGTGTGTATCATTCAAATCCTAAAAAGAGGGATATGAGATTCGAATTTCAAAATTTTAAACTGTGTGTCTTTTTTTCTCTGTTTGCAAGGATATGAGATTGGTCTCTGTACGTAATGAAAAATATCAGATAAACATACGAGTGTGTTTCATTCAAATCCTAAAAAGAGGGATATGAGATAAATTTTAAACTGTGTGTCTTTTTTTCTCTGTTTGCAAGGATATGAGATTGGTCTCTGTATGTAATGAAAAATATCTAAAAAACATAAAAGTGTGTATCATTCAAATCCTAAAAAGAGGGATATGAGATTCAAATTTCAAAATTTTAAACTGTGTGTCTTTTTTTCTCTGTTGGCAAGGATATGAGATTGGTCTCTGTACGTAATAAAAAATATCAGAAAAACATAATAGTGTGTATCATTCAAATCCTAAAAAGAGGGATATGAGATTTGAATTTGAAAATTTTAAACTGTGTGTCTTTTTTTCTCTGTTTAAAAGGATATGAGATTGGTCTCTGTACGTAATGAAAAATATCTAAAAAACATCTGAGTGTCTATCATTCAAATCCTAAAAAGAGGGATATGAGATTCGAATTTCAAAATTTTAAACTTTGTGTCTTTTTTTCTCTGTTTAAAAGGATATGAGATTGGTCTCTGTACGTAATGAAAGATATCAGAAGAACATACAAGTGTGGGAGACGAGACCCAGTGGCCTCCTTACAGCAAAGCCAGGAACAAAGAAGAGAGCTGAAGAATTCTACGCTGCATTCTCTCAAGTTCTATTCATGTGATTTTCGACCGATATATAAATAGACTTGATTGTTATCTTAGAATCAATTATATACTGAAGAAAGATTCCTTGCGTTATTTGGAGACCGACGCTACGTCCTCCATATTGGTGACCCCGACCTTGAATACGAAGGAGAATGAGTGAACTTTAGACACGAGGGAGGAAGAGTGAATCCTACTTTAAACATATATACGTGATCAAGTAACATGAGTGAGAACGACGGAAACCTTCCAGCCATCGCTGCCCACTACGTCACGAAGGTGGCTGTCAAGCTTCCGGATTTCTGGTCTGACGATCCTGACCTCTGGTTTATTCATGCTGAATCTGCGTTCCGCAATGCTCAAGTGACACAATCAAGAACGAAGTTCGACCATGTAGTGCAAAAACTTCCGCAGAATATCATGGTTTCAGTACGTGGCCTAATTCTTAGTTCCTCTGCTACTTCCTCTACACCCTACGAGGATTTGAAGGCCAAGCTGGTGGCCTCTTACACCTTATCTTGCTGGCAGAGGGTTTCTAAGGTCATTCATCATCCTGCTTTAGGTGACCGCCGCCCCACAGCCCTGATGGACGCCATGCTGACGTTACTCCCTGAGGATGAAGTTCCTGGAAGCCTGTTCCTAGGCTTGTTCCTCGAGAGGTTACCCCTGGAGATGAGAGACCACCTGGTGGCCAAGGATTTCAAGAATCCCAGTGAGATGGCGTTGCACGCCGATAAATTGTGGGATGCTCGTAGAGCACAGGCAGTCGATTCTTCTCTCCTTGCGGCAGCTTTTATGTCTCCTTCACGTGCTCGAGGGAGAGATCGTTCCGATGGTTCTCCTGTCTGCCGAAGCCAGACTCCAGGACCCTCAGGAGCTGGTGAATGTTACTTCCACAAGCGTTTCGGAAATTCTGCTAATAATTGCCATCCACCATGCAGTTTTCAGGGAAACTCCAGGGCCGACAGGAGGAGGAGGAATTAAACAGTCTTCCCGTCGGCGGTTTTCTCATTTACCTCCAAGATATCCTCTCCAACTGCAACTTTTTGGTCAGGTGCATCACGCTCAGTTTTCCCGCATCATTCATCGGCCGTTCCCACAGGTCCTCGTTTACTGATGGCTGATGGTCGTCCTAACAAAGCTTAGGGTTCTAGAACCCTTCCACTCCAGTTTAGTAACTGCCGATTCCAGTTTTCATTTCTACTAGCAGATGTTGACCGTCCTATACTAGGAGCTGATTTTCTGGCTGAATTTGACCTTCTGGTGGATGCTTCTAGTCGACAGGTTCTGGAACGTGCATCTATGAAACCTCTTTCTGCTCCAGTCATGTCAACCGCTGACCCCGCTGTTGCTTCAGTTTTCAAACTTGCTCCTGATGTTGCTTCCCTTCTGAAGGAATTCCCTGCTGCCTGGGAACCTCGCCAACCTGGTCAACTCCCAGCTCACAAGGTAGAACATGTCATAGAGACTGAAGGTCAACCGCTGTTTGCCCATGCCCGCCAATTGGATCAAGCAAAGTTGGAGTCCGCTAAAGCTGAGTTTCGCAAGATGGAAGAGGCAGGAATTATACGATGCTCTGACAGTCCCTGGGCCTCTCCTCTACACATGGTTCCTAAACCAGATGGTTCTTGGCGTCCTTTCGGCGATTACCGCCGTTTGTACAACGTGACTAAGCCTGATAGTTATCTTTTACCAAATATCGGTGATTTTACAATTTTTTTTTACAGTTTTTTCAAAACTGGATTTAGTGAAGGGTTATCACCAAGTACCCATGAACAGTGAGGATATTTGTAAAACCGCCATAGTTACGCCTTTCGGTTTGTTCGAGTTCCTGTCCATGCCCTTCGGGTTGAAGAATGCTGCACAGACCTTTCAACGTCTAATGGACCGTATCTTTAAAGGTTTACCTTTCCTCTTTATCTACCTTGACCAGATTCTGGTGGAGAACCGTGGACGAGGTCTTCACCTGAAACATCTCCGGGTTGTACTGGAACTCCTAGTGCAGAATGGCCTGGTCATCAACCTTGACAAATGCAGTTTTGCCCTTTCGGAGATTGATTATCTCGGTCACAAGATTACAGCCACAGGAATTGTTCTGCTCCGCCATCATGTTGATTCACTACTCCAGCTGCCTCCTCCTCAAGATGTCCGTTCCTTGCAGAGATTCCTTGGCATGGTCAGTTTCTACAGGAGATTTCTTCCAGGTATTGCAAAGATTCTCTGTCTGCTCACAGATGCTCTAGCTGGTAACCCTAAATCATTAAACTGGACAGAAACTCATCAGGAAGCCTTCGAGAAAGCCAAGTTCGCCCTTTCCTCCGCCGTTCCATTGACTCACCCTTCTCCATCCGCCGAAGTCTCCCTCGTGACAGATGCTTCCGCCTCACACGTTGGAGCAGTCCTGCAACAGCGTGAGAAATCCAGTTGGAGACCTCTAGCCTTCTTCTCCGCCAAACTCTCCGCCACCCAGCAAAAATATTCCGCCTTTGACAGGGAGTTGTTGGGAGTTTTTCTCGCCCTACGTCATTTCCGTTTCGAGCTAGAAGGTAGAAAGTTCCACATCATCACAGATCATCTCCCCCTGGTTTCCGCCCTGTTCCGAGTTTCTCCGCCCTGGTCAGCACGCCAACAACGCCAGTTATCTTACATATCAGAGTTTACAAGTGACATTCGCCATACTCCAGGTTCCGCCAATGTTGTAGCAGATAATCTTTCCCGTCCCTCTCCTCCTCCCCCTTGTCATCCGCCGTTTGCCCATCCCCCTGGTGGTCAGATGTCGGAGGTGTCTGAGGTGTCGGAGGTGTCGGAGGTGTCAGATTCTTCTCTACCCTCACCTTTCCCAACCTCTGCCAAAGGTATTAATTTTAAAGAGTTAGCATCAGACCAACTTTCCTGTCCAGAGATTCTCCGACTACGTAAATCTCCCTCTCTCCGCCTCATCTCTGTACCTGTGAAAAATGGTTCTTTACTCTGCGATGCCAGAACACAAATTCTCCGCTCACTAGTACCATCTTCTCAACTTTTCAAGATTTTCTCCGCCCTGCACAGTTTATCTCACCCAGGGACAAGAGCCTCTAGGAGATTAATTTCGTCAAGATTTGTCTGGCGTGGACTAGCCAACAATGTGAGATTGGTGTCGTACATGCATCTCCTCCCAACGTGGAAAAGTTCTCCGACATGTTTAGCTCCGTCCAGAGAAAATCCTTGTTCCATTTCGAAGATTTTCACATATTCACGTGGATTTAGTTGGTCCTCTACCGCCTTCTCAAGGTTTCAAGTACTTGTTGACCTGTGTGGACAGATCTACTCGCTGGCCAGAAGCATTTCCTCTCCAGGGTATCTCAACAACAGAGTGTGCATCTGCCTTGTTCCACGAGTGGATTGCAAGGTTCGGAGTTCCAACAATCATCACGAGTGACAGGGGAGCACAATTTACCTCCTCCTTGTGGTCAGCCATCTGTTCCTTGCTGGGTATCATCCACAATAAAACCACAGCTTTTCATCCTCAAGCCAATGGGATGGTCGAGAGATTCCACAGACAACTTAAAAACTCTCTACGAGCTTGGCTGGCAACTGCTGATTGGTACAGTCATTTACCATGGGTTCTCCTAGGTCTCCGTTCTGCTCCGAGAGAAGATTCAGCCTCGTCTGCTGCAGAGGCTGTTTACGGTTCAGATCTGGTCCTCCCTCATCAGTTCTTACAGAGTCAGGATCCTCCTTCAAACCAATTCTACAAGGATCTTAAAGACTCAATGTCAGGTTTTCATCCAGTTCCTGCTCATCACAATACTCCCGAAGTTCCAATTCTTCCCCAGCAAGTTCCAATATCCCTGGCAACTTGTCCTATGGTTTTGGTTCGAAAAGATGGACATGTTCCCCCTCTATCTCCCCTATACGAGGGACCTTATAAAGTTCTAGCTCGATCCCAGAAAACCTTCCGTCTCCAGGTTGGAAATAGAGCAGAGGTAGTTTCTGTACAGAGGTTGAAGCCAGCTGTTACCTCTGATGAGGAGAAACCAGCCAAACCACCACTTCGTGGACGCCCTCCTCGCAAGGTTCCACCAGATCCTCCTCCTCCTGCTCCAGCTCGTCCTTGAAGAAGACCAAGGAAAACTGCAGCCTCAGCCTCGACTGTGATTTTTCCTAGGAAGAAAAAAGTGATTTTTAAACTTACTCCAGTGATAATAGGAGGTTAACGCTTATCCTCCGGTTGACCTCCAGCCTCTACGCTGGGGGGGGGGGACTTTTACTCTGAAGGCTCGTATTCATATATGTTAACCCTAGTACTTAGTTTTTAAGGATTATATATTGTGTCAGGTTCAAAGATAAATAAAATATCTTCTATGTTTTTAACTTGTTTATGTGAGACCAGAACTTTGAGTTCCGATTTTCAAGTGAGATAAAGAATCACACAGTAGTCAATAGATAAAAAGGGATAGTTGAGCAGTTTTATTTTTGAATATAGAAACTAGATTTATAAAGTTTTGTTATTCTCTTACAACACGCTGCTGGACTCCTCTGCTGGCTCCAGAATATTTGTGAAGACTTTCTTCGTGACCGGTCCATAATGAGCTTTAAGTAGTGTGACCGCGGATGCTACATCTCGTGCACACAAGTTTTTCCTTGGGCAAGGTACAATCCTTGAAATCATGTTGTCCACTGCACTTCCTGCACATGAGGATGGGGCACTCTTAACATAGTGTCCCCCGTTGCACCTGAAGCATCGAACTAGCCTCTCATTGTTGAGGACATTTACTTGAGTCGAGTTTACAACTGCAAGTTGACTCGGAATCCTCGAATGGAACTGTAAAACTGTTTCTTGGTACACATGAAACTGGAACGGAATGGATATCATGTATCCAGCAACCAACTGCGATAGTGGTTTAGACCTGAAACCGGAGATCACAGTCTGAACTATATTCAGGGAATTATTTAACATCCAACGGATAGCCAGACCGAAACCATCTTCACCCAGGCATCTGATCCGTTCCAGGTAGACCGGAATAGACTCATTCTGAGACTGTGGCACTCCGCTGTAGATGCTCTGTAGCGCAATTTCTGAATGCCACAGGGAACCATAGAGGATACAAATGATCCTTAGCAAATCTATAAAAGTGAAGTCCTCTGCACTGGCCCTCTCCCTGATACCCATGGAGAGGATCCTGTTCTTTGTAGAGTCTGAGCATTTGTTCCACACTATAGCTAGTCTTGCTAATCGTCCCGTGACGAAAGAGGAATCAAAGATTCTTGTAAATTTCGTCCTCCAGGATTTCATGGACTGTGTAGAAAAATCATTCTGCATCAGTGTACCGTTAACCTTGGAGATCAGTTTTGCTTTCTCTCCAACAATTTCTTTGAACGGGAAATCCACCCAATCTTCTTGTTTAAGAACTGTCGGGTCTACACGATCCACTGCCGTTTTCAATTGGAATGCTTGATTCAGTTGAGCTTCAGATATTTGAGCTTCAGTCTGGAATTGAGACAGAACAGTTTTTCTGAACTTCTCAGAGATCTGGACATCCTCCGAGGTCAGAGCTGCCTCCAGGTTGATCAATTCTGCTGCGATCACATCTACAGGATTCACCTCTGCTTGCTTTTCCGTGAGCCAACGCATGAACCACAGCTTCACTTCTGCCTCCATTATGCCCGGTTGGGCAGGCTCCTATGAACTCATTCTAAACAACGAAAAAAATTATACATTGTAAACATAAACAATTTTCGTGCTGTCAAATTTGTCTCTACTAACACTGGAAAGTAACCCCTTACACTGGCCTGTCGGAGTCATACTACGTGTTTATTTTAATTGTCAGAATGTCATTTTGCTTTGTTGTTTTTACCTTTTTAGGCCCTTTAGAACATGCACAATGAACGGGAAATTGTGAAAGTCACTTTCTGGAAAATATAAAAACAATTAAATTATATAAATCCCAATACCGCGTACGGTTTTCTGACAGAATGGTCTTTAGTCGTCTTTGTTTACCGGTTAGTGGTGAACCGATATGCAAAAGCGGCTAGGCCCGTAATCGAAACAATCTGGCTAAATGGACTTTTTAAAGGCGTACTCGAAAATTTCGGCATGTCACCATATAAACTTGGTGAGAACTCACATATAAAGGACTCAATAAAGATAACTTTACAAAGAGGAACTCAATATAACAAGCCAGTTTGAATCGATTAAAGCACTAACTTTGCACAGACATTTATTTTACATTATTATTAAATACAAACTGCAGGATCAACCGAAGTTAATCCTTGAATCATAGATGAAGATAATTCTTCTCCTGGAGCTACTGGAGATCTTATCAACCCTTCTCCTTCAATCCTTCATCAAGACTGAGTCTCACTCTCCCGGGGCATAACAAAATGGCAGTGTTTGCTTTCTCTGCCGTCGAAAGTCCCATTGTCTAACCTCCCTAGATACGGGTTCAATAGGGATCGAATCTGAGCTTCTATATGGAAAATTCCCTTGCCCATTAGATGAAGATGCCAAGTAACAGGTTAAATTATTGTCCAGTCCTCAACTGGTGATAAGACTTGGCTTGGGTTGAATGAACTAGGATACATTATCCAACTTATTTATATACATCTTTGGTGGGTTTACAGTAATTATGGCAAAAATATTATGGCAAATGAAACCGAGCTCAAGTCATAATTCCTTATTATACCCAGGTTTCAGGCTCAATCTTAGACCCAACTCTGACGACAGCTTGTATCAGGTGATTGACAACTGCAAGACCTTCGGCTTTTTTCGACATTTTTTCTTACATTTTTTTTCCATGGGCAACGCAGTATTCAATATTACAAGAATTTGCATCTCAAATTGTCTCTTCATAGATAACTGTTAATTTACAATCAACTTCTGCATGCATCCAGATTAATCTTTGAGAGATAAAGAAAACTGAGTGCAGGATTCAAGCTCTAAGTACTCTCACAAGGGTTTCCAGTTCTACTTAAATTAAGATCTAAACTTGAATGCAAGAAGAATATTGAACATTAGAAAAATTGAAAAAAATTAAACTTTGGACTTGGACATGTAGAAAAAAAGATTTGGGTTTCTACTAATGTTTTGAATGCTAACAAGGGGCAAGGTTTACAAACCCCCCCCCCCTTCCTACTAACCTACCTATTAGCTATGAATGGATAGCAGAAAAGGGGCACTTTTTTTGCAAATTCATTTGAAACCAATTAGAACAAATCTGCTGACTCGCATTGAAAGAAAGGTTTGGAACTAATATATAATTATGATATTTGAGTGAGACGAAAATCTTCTAGATCTTATGGAAAATGCATTCTGTTGCAATTGATCTAGAAAATAGTTATCTTGTTGTGGCTAAAGAAAAGTTTATTGGAATCAAACCAAGTCAATCAGACCTATACCACTTCCAGCTTATTCATAGGATCTTTAATCTTTAGTCTGCAAAATTCAAACATAGGTAATCTACATCTGTACTATAGAGCAATCTTTAATCGATTTTCAGACTTTTACAGCTAGGACCTGGATATCCATGATAATTAGATCAATTCTACTAAATTTGTATTACTCAAGAAAACAATTAATCCAACTAATTATGGATCAATCAAGAAATTTATAACTATAGGCGGATTTGACAACCACCAGTTATTGATGGAAAATAAAGAAAATGTGAGGATCTAACAGCTATAAAATCATCAGAGATATAGGGTAAACCCCCTTCTTCAACCAATCCTCTCTAAATTGGTCTATAATTCATATATTTTATAAAAGATGACTCATTTGGAATGATAATTCAACAAACGTGCTACGATCGAAACTTGGGTTGAAATGCATGTATATTGTATACCTGTTAAGTTTGCAACCGTTGCAACCCCCTGGGGGAGATCTTACCCTACACCCCCCCCTCCCCCTTTCACTCTATATTGTTGAGGAGAATAGTTCTTGAAGGAAATGAAAGCTAGTACAAACTAAGAAAAGATGATAATCTCAAAGAAAACAGCTGCCAAGATATTGGTTAAATAAAATTTGAAAGCAGAAACGAGATTTTTCCAGAGTATAGAATATTCAAAATAGAAGGCAACACGATTGCAATTACTTTTTTAAACATGGGGGATAAAGCAGCGTTTTTACTGAGAAATATTAGAATTGGAAAAATCTACCCAAGATCAGTATCCTTATCCTTGATAGTTCTCGTACAGAATCCCTAGAGACACAGAGCAGCTACAGAGGATCTAGTCTATGCTCTCCAGATATCTCCAGTAGTTCTGTGGTTCTCGAACAGAACCGCAGAACTACTGCATACTGCAGCTCCTAGAACTGGACCAACTACTCGAGTGCGTATCATTCAAATCCTAAAAAGAGGGATATGAGATTTGAATTTGAAAATTTTAAACTGTGTGTCTTTTTTTCTCTGTTGGAAAGGATATGAGATTGGTCTCTGTACGTAATGAGAAATATCTAAAAAACATACGAGTGCGTATCATTCAAATCCTAAAAAGAGGGATATGAGATTTGAATTTGAAAATTTTAAACTTTGTGTCTTTTTTTCTCTGTTTAAAAGGATATGAGATTGGTCTCTGTACGTAATGAATAATATCAGAAAAAGATACAAGTGTGGAAGGCGAGACCCAGTGGCCTCCTTACAGCGAAGCCAGGAACAAAGAAGAGAGCTGAAGAATTCTACGCTGCATTCTCTCAAGTTCTATTCATGTGATTTTCGACCGATATATATATAGACTTGCTTGTTATCATAGAATCAAATATATACTGAAGAAAGATTCCTCGCGTTATTTGGAGACCAACGCTACGTCCTCCATATTGGTGACCCCGGCCTTGAACACTAAGGAGAACGAGTGAACTTTAGACACAAGGGAGGAAGAGTGAATCCTACTTTAAACATATATACGTGATCAAGTAACATGAGTGAGAACGACGGAAACCTTCCAGCCTCCGCTGCCCACTACGTCACGAAGGTGGCCGTCAATCTTCCGGATTTCTGGTCTGACAATCCTAACCTCTGCCGAATCTGCGTTCCGCAATGCTCAAGTGACACAATCAAGAACGAAGTTCGACCATGTAGTGCAAAAACTTCCGCAGAATATCATGGTTTCAGTACGTGGCCTAATTCTTAGTTCCTCTGCTACTTCCTCTACACCCTACGAGGAATCAAATCCTAAAAAGAGGGATATGAGATTCGAATTTCAAAATTTTAAACTGTGTGTCTTTTTTTCTCTGTTTAAAAGGATATGAGATTGGTCTCTATGCGTAATGAAAAATATCAGAAAAACATACAAGTTTTTATCATTCAAATCCTAAAAAGAGGGATATGATATTCGAATTTGAAAATTTTAAACTGTGTGTCTTTTTTTCTCTGTTTGAAAGGATATGATATTGGTCTCTGTACATAATAAAAAATATCAGAAAAACATAATAGTGTGTGTATCATTCAAATCCTAAAAAGAGGGATATGAGATTTAAATTTGAAAATTTTAAACTGTGTGTCTTTTTTTCTCTGTTTAAAAGGATATGAGAGTGGTCTCTGTACGTAATGAAAAATATTAGATAAACATAAGAGTGTGTATCATTCAAATCCTAAAAAGAGGGATATGAGATTCGAATTTCAAAATTTTAAACTGTGTCCTTTTTTCTCTGTTTTAAAGGATATGAGATTGGTCTCTGTATGTAATGAGAAATATCTAAAAAATATACGAGTGTGTATCATTCAAATCCTAAAAAGAGGGATATGAGATTCGAATTTGATAATTTTAAACTGTGTGTCTTTTTTTTCTCTGTTTGAAAAAGAGGCATATGGCATTCAAAACTGTATATTTTATCATTTTTTCCACAATTTCTTGGCAAACCTTTTTACTAATAATTAGATTTAGAAAACAAATTTAAATATTTGCAAATTCGCAGTTTTTTTTGCAGATTCTCTAAGTAGAGTAGAAGAGCTTTCCAGTGCTGTAGCGTTTGTCATTTTGTCGTTTTGTTTATTTTGCATTTATAGAAGGTGGGAGGGGTTTAAGTATACCCCTCCCCCTTTTCGTATCCTAGTTTTCAAGTACCCCAACAGCAATAGGGTTAAGTATTTCGTTTTCATAAAATAAACAAATCAAATTAAATAACTTATATATTAATTTATATTTGACATCAACATGTTAAATGAAAACAAAATTGCAAATTATTAATGTTTTAAAAATTTATAGTAATTTAAAAATAATCAAATTAACAATGTTTCAAAAATTTTAAGCTATTTAAAAATTTTCAAATTAACAATGTTTGGAAAATTTTCAGTTCCTTTAATAAAATCAAATTAACAATGTTTGAAATTTTTTTTAAATATTTGCAAATAATCAAATTGACAATGTTTTAAAAATTCAAAGTTATTTAAAATTATGAAATTGACAAGTTATTTGAAAATTAACTAATTGTCAATGTCTGTGAAATTTACAGTTATAAGATGATCAAATGGACAATTTTTGAAAAATTTACAATAATTTAAAAAAGATTAAATTGGTCATGTTTGATAAATTACAGTTATTTAGAATTGATCAAATTTACAATGTTGAATAATTTGGCAGTTATTTAAAAAATGATCAAATATAAAATGTTACAGAAATTGGCAGTTATTTAAATATAAAAATATAAAAAAAGGGTCACTGTTCTATATTCTAAGAAATGTACACCAAAAAACGTTTGGAAATAACATAAGCTATTGAGAAAAAAAATTACTGAAATAAAAATAAATTTTTTACTTGGTTCTGGCAGATTTAAAACCTTCATTAAATTCAGTCGAACAAGTTAAATAAGTTAAATAAGAAACGATAACTTAAACATTATTCAGGCATATGGATATCAGGTGCACAGTTATCATTAAATTACTCATACATTATCCTCTATGTTTCTTAATTTCTACACTTAATCTTTACACCTCTTTTCTTTGTATTTGCTAAGAATGCATTATAAATCTTTAGGTTTAAATTGAAGTCCATGAGGAAGTTGAACTCAAAGGATGTCTCTATCTTGTGTTTTCTGTCCTTGGGAACCCTGAAATAAAAATAAGCTTACAAAGTAATTTAAATATGTAAGCTATTTTTAATGTATACATTTCCTTATGAGAATAAAAATAGTGCAATTACTGAATATTACAATCAATTTTGACATGATTATTCAAGTACATAATGTTTAGTAATCAAACTTTTATTTATAATCATTAGTTCTACAGGGTGTCCGTATAATTCTGACCATTGCTTAGGATCAACTTCATTTTTTGCGGATCCAGATTCTTGATCTGGACTGGAAAGCTATGATTCGGATCCAGTTCAGTTCTTTAGGATTAACTGATAATCTTAAAAATTTAATATAACAGAATTTTCAAATTTTTTTTCTATTTCATTTTCTGCTCAAACTTGATTAACCTTTGAGAATGTGGAAAATTTTATAATCTTTTTTTTTTCAATAGTTAAGATTTTAACCCACTTTCATTTTTCGCGAACATACATATAACGAGTAAATTTGTTTCCATCAGGTTTTGGTTCTTGTATCCGATTCCATGGATCCGCATAATTTAGCGGAGCATGATCAGGATCCAGGAAGCAAAAATCTTGTGTATCAAATGTAAACGGATCCTGATCCTAAGCACTCATGATTATTTAATTACTGACTCAATATAATAAATCCATCTTAAAATCACTCATTAACCAACTTTGTGATATAAAATGGTTTGAGTTGTGCTTTTTTGAGCGATGCGGCTGGATTTTTAAAATCATACTTTAAAGGCCCTACATATAAAAAGTAGTTTTGCCTGGAAGAGTCAAATGTGGTGGTATGGAACGGGAAATAGTGGTGGCTCATGGCTGCCGGAAGAGAAAAAAAGCTAATGTTTGGCACGGAAGGGGAAATAGTGGTGGCTCATGACCGCCTGCCTTCCCCGCTCATAGCAGGGGTGTATATTTATTCTGAGATTATTTTTTGGCCACAACACTCTTTCACCTTTCATTTCCTTCAATTTTCACATTTACTTACCCATTTCCTTCATTTCTTTTGACTAAACTAAATAAAAGCTCATATATTTGTTAAATATATTTTAGGAATTTTTCAAACCTAAATCTACTTATAGGAAAAACTTAAAAGTTCCTGATTCATTGGATTTTTTAGTTTTTTACATACCCATTTATACATTGGTCAAATACGTATTTTTATGGATAGAAAAATAAAAATTTTTACCAAGGAAATGGTTAGGAACTTACGTATGTCATACGTATGGAAAATAAGTGTTTTAAACATATTCCTAAACCTAAAAATACGTATTTATACATATGTCAGAGTTCTCCAATGGACATCACGGAGGGAATTAATTTAAAAATACTTAAAATAAAAACCTAAAAACTTTGAAAAATTTCTTAGTATGGAATTTACGAAAACATACGTTTAACTTTATGAAATACCTTCTTTTACCATACAGCATCAATAAAGGTTGTTACAGTTCATTGGACATTAGTTGTTCACAAAGTTAGAAGATGGTTATTGGGTAATCGAATTAAGTTTCTGCCACAGACTACAAAGACTGCTCATACACTCTACCTGGATAGACTGAGCAGGCCTATAGTTGTAATATTTTAAGTATAGGTGACTCATGCTAAAAACCTCCCCCAGCCTAACACCTTTATCTCTTTATTTCTTTTAATGAATGCGGAGTAGTTAACGTGAACTGATTCATTAAGTTTCAGCAGTGCACCCTAGACCTTTGAACAGAACAAACGTATGAGCCCACTCTCCGTTTGTTCAACCAAAGGCTAGGGGACAGGCACTTCATGACAGCTCTCAGAATGTGTAGAGCCTGTGGACTTATATGATTGTATCTACACTATCAGGAATACAGTATACAGAAGAATACATCAATAAACCATTAATGAGTCTTATACTCAGGTTTACAGCAGATCAAAAGAATACATCAATAAACCATTAATAAGTCTGATACTCAGGTTTACAGCAGATTAGAAGAATTCATCAGATCAGATGAATACAACAGATAAGAGGAATACAACAGATCCGAGGAATACCACAGATCAGAGATATGTTGTTCCACCTCAACACAGCTAGTTCAACCATCTACAGAATCTAATATTCCAGGTGTTTCTATGGTTAGAAACACTGGGGACTCAGAGGATCCCTAGAGCTATAGAACAGACAAGAGCATTAGAGCAATGTAGTTCTACATCAATACAACTGGTTCAACTACCTACATGCTCCAACAATACAGGCGTTTCTATGGTTAGAAATACTGGAGACTCCGAGGCTCGTTGTTACTATAGAGCAGACAATGGAATTAGAGCAATGTAGTACCACCTCTATACAGCTGGTTCAACTACCTACACACTCTAATTTCCTAGGTGTTTCTATGGTTAGAAACACTGGGACTCAGAAGATAATACAGGCCACTGAATCAAGGTGAAAGGAGATATCAATTAGATGGGAGATCAACCGAGATGCAGAGCATCCTACAGATCTAGGATATATCAAGTAGATGGGAGATCAACCGAGATGCAGAGCATCCTACATATCACGAAGATATAGAGCATACTGTAAAAATGCAGAGCATACTACAGATCATTAAGATATAGAGCATACTGTAGAGATGCAGAGCAGACTACAGATCACGGAGATATAGAGCAGACTGTAGAGATGCAGAGCAGACTACAGATCACGGAGAAATAGAGCAGACTGTAGATCAACAGAGATGCAGAGCAGACTACAGATAATGTAGATACTGCAGATATTGTAGATACTGTGGACACTGCAGATATGGAGGATACTGCAAATATGGAGGATACTGCAGATGCTGTGGATACTGCAGATATTAGGGATGCTGCAGATACTGTGGTACTGCAGATATTGAGGATATTGCAGATATTGTGGACACTGCAGATATGAAAGATACTGCAGATACTGTGGAAGTTGCAAATACTGTGGAGACTAGAGATCCAGAGCAGATTGAAAGAGACTCAAACTTTAAACACTAAAACTCAATCTCATATCCTTTTAAACAGAGAAATTAAGACACACAGTTTAAAATGTTCAAATTTGAATCTCATATTCCTCTTTTTAGGAATTGAATGATACACACTCATATTACTCATATTATAGATATTTTTCATTACGTACAGAGACCAATCTGATATCCTTTCAAACAGAGAAAAAAAGACACACAGTTTAAAATTTTCAAAATCGAATCTCATATCCCTCTTTTTAGGAATTGAAAGATATTCAAAAGTCTATCCAAGGGGTGAAAGGGGGGGGGGCATGATACCCCTAGGTAGCTATGATCTCAGCGATCTAAAGAATCCTTGAATCGCTGATCGTAAAAGATCAACAAAATCACACATTGTTACAATACACACTGGTATGTTTTTTAGATATTTTTCATTACATACAGAGACCAATCTCCTATCCTTTCCAACAGAGAAAAAAAGTCACATAGTTTAAAATTTTCAAATTTGAATCTCATATCCCTCTTTTTAGGATTTGAATGATACACACTCAGATGTTTTTTAGATATTTTTCATTACGTACAGAGACCAATCTCATATCCTTTTAAACAGAGAAAAAAAGACACGCAGTTTAAAATTTTGAAATTCGAATCTCATATCCCTCTTTTTAGGATTTGAATGATAGACACTCAGATGTTTTTTAGATATTTTTCATTACGTACAGAGACCAATCTCATATCCTTTCAAACAGAGAAAAAAAGACACACAGTTTAAAATTTTCAAAATTGAATCTCATATCCCTCTTTTTAGGATTTGAATGATACATACTCGTTTGTTTTTCTGATATTTTTCATTACGTACAGAGACCAATCTCATATACTTTCCAACAGAGAAAAAAAGAAACACAGTTTAAAATTTTGAAATTTGAATCTCATATCCCTCTTTTTAGGATTTGAATGATACAAACTTGTATGTTTTTCTGATATTTCTCATTTCGTACAGAGACCAATCTCATATCCTTTTAAACAGAGAAAAAAAGACACACAGTTTAAAATTTTGAAATTCGAATCTCATATCCCTCTTTTTAGGATTTGAATGATACACACTCGTATGATTTTTAGATATTTTTCTTTACATACAGAGAACAATCTCATATCCTTTCAAACAGAGAAAAAAAGACACAGTTTAAAATTTTGAAATTTGAATCTCATATCCCTCTTTTTAGGATTTGAATGATACATACTCGTATGTTTTTTAGATATTTCTCATTACATATAGAAACCAATCTCATATCCTTTCAAACAGAGAAAAAAAGACACACAGTTGATACACTATGTTGTTTATTTGTTGATAATAATAATCATCAGATTTAGACTAAGCTTGATATCCTTTTATACCAATTTATTTTAATATATATAGTTTAAAATTGGGAAAAAAAGGCTTTTCATACCTACTGTGAAATGGCGCCATCATCTGTGTGTGAAAATGAGCTTCTGTCATTGAAGAAAACCAAAGGAGACGGGGAAACCAGTAATTCTCGGATTTGTCTTATGCACAGAGACCTGTCAGAGACCCTGGCAAAATCAAATGTTAAATCATATTTTCTTCACATGCATCTTGGTTCCCTGTACAATACGAATACATGCATCTTGGTTCCAGAAATTCAACCAGTCTCCAGGTACTGGAGGAGAACAACAACACAGAGTACTGCTAGGGTACACCATGCAGAGGATCTACTTGGATTAGAGACTTCTACTTCAGGTCCTTAGACGTCAAAGTTGCCTGCATCTGTTTTCAAGATTAAGGATGCAATAACCCAAACCTCTAGGGTAATCCTGTACTATACCTAGTATGGGAGAAATGTAAGATTTCAAACTCACAAAAGCAAGAGATAACTTTAAATCAAGAGTTGGGAAAGCCAAGGATGGTTTCCCAAGGGGAATAGTTGTAATATTTAAAGCATTGGTTACTCATGCTAAACTCCTCCCCCTTTTTCTCATTGTTTCTTTTATCAAAGCAGAGTTAACCTGAAGAATAAATCTGAAGAATATAATCAGTGTACCCCGGATCCTTGAACATAAGAGAAGTATGAGCATCTAGGCCGGGGGACCAGTAGGGCTGGGCACGTTCCGACTTTTTTAAAATCGTTCCATTCCGTTCTAGAACGAAGACCTTCAGCTAAATTGTTCCGTTCTGGTTCCTTTTTTTGTGTTGTTCCGTTACGTTCCATTCCGTTCCCTTCCGTTCCATTCTGAGTAGAAGAATGGTCTTCCTGTTCCGTTCCCTTCTAGGCATTCTTATTTAAAGAACAGTTCCATCCCCCCGTTCCGTTCTTAGTATAGAACGATTACTAAAACCAGGTTACCTTAAAAAAGGGAGTGTACAATTTGTAGATTTTTGAAAAATATTTAATTTTCATAAGCAATATTTCAATAATATCAATAAGAAATAGAAATAAATTATAAAAAACAATTTCTTTCAACCTAAATTCTCTCCCACCCCCCTTCTCCTTTTTCCCCTTTCAGCTCCCATTCCTCAAGAATGTAATGCATTAAATCCTTGCCATTACTTTTCTCCCCCCCCCCCCCCCCCGCCGGCTAAACCCTTTTATCCCCTTACTTATGCTTGTACTTTTACCTAGCAACACATACTTACGCAATACTTATGCAAAATTATATTCTTACCCTTTTAAAACCGTATTTTTTCCCTTTTACCCCCCCCCCCCTCCTTATTTTCCTATATTTACAATAATTCTATCTTTCAATTTCGGTTCACTACATATAGAGAAAACCTGAACTTGAAACACATTCCTGATTTAAAATGCGTTCCCAACTTAGAACACATTCTTGAAAATAAGAACGTGTTAAAGATTTTTACCACTCTTTTCAAGCAATTCCCGTTCCGTTCTGTTCTGTTCTTTTACTAATCGTTCCAATTTTGTTCGGAACAATGGGATCGTTCTTGATCGTTCCGTTCGTTCTCGGGAAAGAACGAGCGTTCCACCAGGAACGCGCCCAGCCCTAGGGACCAGCACTTTATGGACTGTTGACAAAATGCTAACAGCATGCTAACAGATACATAAATCCTCTTTGTGCATGTCCAGAGATATAGAAGACAACTGCAAAATGATGCATCCTCAGACTCATTAGTCTCATCAAGGGATATTTCTACCTATCATACTAACACAGGCCAGTCGGGATTACTCACCAATTGTAACATATGAAACTCTATATTCTCCAGCTATTCTCCAGCTGGTACAGGCTACTGGAGAAATAGAGCAAACCAACAAGTCTGGGATCTACAGAGAACCTATAATACTGGCACCGGCCAGTCAGGACTACCCACCAATTATAACAGTCACAGCTAGATCAAACATGGATCAAGACACCTCTGATACGACAAATGAAACTCTATATTCTCCAGCTATTCCTATTGTACAGGCTACTGGATATATAGAGCAATCACAAGTCTGGGATATACAGATTAACTACTAAGATACATTAGGGTGAACCTACCCTGTATCTAGAACCAGCAAGTCTAGGTGATCAAGCCCAACTACAGTCCGGCTGGTTCAACTACAAGTCAGAGAAACTTCTCCAGATGGTTCTATGGACAGGAAAACTGGAGATACAGCACAACCAAAACATACAGATAGAGATAACTAGACTGCCTCACTAATAACTCAGGAGCTGCTCTGTTTTCTGCAGAAGCTTTCATAGAAGAACTCAATCTTGATTTAGGCCAAGAGCAGCTAGAATATCTGAATAGACCAATAACTCCAGGAGAAGAATAAATCAAGAAGATCCATGAGGATGAGATCTATTGTTTTCCAGATATGGTTGAGAAGTCAGGAAGCTTCTAGAACACGAGCTCTAGTAGGTACCTTGGGGAGAGCTGCTCTCTACGGACAGCACCCCAGCAACCAGTTGCAGCAGCATCAGAGTCATACTCAGAGATAGTAGAGCTCCTTAGAGATACTTAAGAACCAAGTACTCCTCCAGTGCAATATCCTGCCCCAGGACCACTTTTAACTCCAGGAGCAGTTAGGATAACTGAGGAAGCATCCTACAGGACAACAGATGATATGTGAGCTGTAGTTGATGAACTGCAAGCTTGTGTTGAAGAACAATAACATTGGTAAAATGGTGATACGTCCTCTTCAGAGATCTTATCAGAATCTAAAGAAATTGCTACAGAAGATCTTAATCCCAAGCTGCTGAATGAAGTATTCAGATTCAGAGATTCTGAACCAGTGTGAACAGATGAAATAAATGAAGCTCAAAAAGCTGCTCAGGGACATCCAGGTCAAGAGCCTTTAAATGAGAGCCTCATACTGGTGTCACTGGAGCATTAGAGGAGCTAAAGAAGCACTAACGTTCTGCATCTTGCTGAAGTGTGGGATTCTACAGACAACATAGGATACTGATTCAACAGAGAAGAACCCCAAACAGATGTAAATTAGATCAATAAACTTATAAACTGAATGTGATCAATCCCATTCATTCATAATCTATGGATAATGAGAGAGTAATAAAGGGATTTATTAAACCAATTACAAGGAAACAGAGAAATACATTTGTGCAAGCCCTAAACAGAGGGTGCAGATTAGAGATGTCAACAAAAGTAAAACATAACGTAAAATGTACGTTTTTGTACGTTACGTTACAATAATATAAAACGTTTGGATATATTCTTTATAATGTGAACGTTAAACATTAACAGTATAGGAGCTCATACCTAACATTAACGTTAAACATTAATGTTAGAGGAACATACCTCCAACGTTAGCGTTTTGAGGTAATGTAATTTTATTTTTCTAATATCTACAATTTGTTTGACCATAAAGTGAAGAAATGTTTTGTTTCCATGGGAAGCTTGAAAGTCTAACTTTTGAAAAATTAATTGTGATTTGATTGAATATTGTAACGAAAGGATTTTTATTTCAAAGTTCAACTTATAAAAAGTGCAACGTTGTATAACTGAAAAATGCATTACTATTTATGAAAACGTTTTGAAACGTTTTACTTTATAGTATAATGAAAAGTTCAACGTTTTAGAAATGGGTTATTATTTTGATAATAAGAAAACGAAAGTTTTTTATACAGAGTACAAATTTGAATAATGTAACATGTAACATTTAAAAATATAATTCTGTAAATCAAAACGTTTCATAACTTTTCTCAGAATACTAAATTGATTAGTCTAATGTTAGATATATGTCTAATGAAAATATTGTTCATAAAACGTTAGACTATGAGGGCTGAGTTTTTATTTCAAAAGTGTAACAATAATTCTGCCAATCAAAACATTTCAAAACGTCTCTAATCTATCAATGTAAGAGATTTGACTGATGATTATGACAGCAAAGCCTATTGGTTTTTTATTTCAAGTTTAAAGGAAATGAGTTTATGCCACAAACTCTAATATTCATTTACTATATCTTTGTAACCCGATGTTGTAGACCACTAATATTGAAATATAAAAGGTTTAACCCATCAGGTTGGAAAGATTATAGGGATTAGTATATTTGAAAACCAAAACTTAGTTCCTTTCTACAGTGTAAACGAGTTTTTTTTGTAGCATTCTATTAGTGAAAATCCAAATCTTTTAAATGTTTTTTTGGACATTAAAGGTTTTTTGATTTGCCAATGTTAATGAAACCCACTAAAACTCTGGAAAAGAAGACGACGTTTAAGAAATTTTACATATGCATTTTCTTTTATAAAGAAATTAATTTACTAATGGCAAAAAAATCAACTGGAACAAACCTGTGAACAAAACACAATTGCTGTGTTTTATGTTTATTTGACTAATTGAAATCATAACTTCAGTTGGCATGGTTCATGTTTTAGGTTGAAAAGTTTAGAAATGTAGATACTTAATAAAATGCAAAAAATATTTTAACAATTGGAAAATGTGTGTTATGTTTTATTCATCAATAGATTTTTATGAAACTTTAGTAAAGAATAAAAACTCACTTTTGATTGATTTGTTAAAAAAAAAAGAAAAAAAGCTTTAACGCAACATTGGGAAAGTTTTTTAAAATGCAAAAGCGTACTGCGTAACAGAGCTTACTTTTTTTCACTAACATTTACAAAAGCTTAACATTGTATAAGGTATTCAAGTCCAGAAAATTCATTACTTAACATTACTCTATGCCATAAAATTTCATAATGTGCAACCTAACCTTTGAAACGTTTATACTTTTGATGAACACTATCTTTACGAAAGCTAAAATCTAGAAAAATCAAAATGTTGACATCTCTAGTGCAGATGATTGATCTCATAGTCCTGAAGATTTACACCTGGGGAATTTGTACTTAATTAAACAACAATAATTATTACATTGTTAGGTCTTCATTTATTTTTAAAATGTTCCTTGCAACTTATTTACCAACTAGTTTTGAAAAAGAAAAGCCAACCTAAACTTTCAGATTTACATAGGTAACCCTATTCTGGGTGGGCTATATTTGTCTAATATAGGCTGGGAGTGGGGGGGTGGGTCACCATCCTATGATCCCTTGCCCTTAAGAGTTGAGATAGAGGAGTGTCTATAGTCCAACTTTTCAAGATCTGCTCATAAAAAAAAAAACAAGACCTCTAACCATGGTTCCATGGGGTGCAAGGGAGAGAAAAATTCGCAAAATTTTTTAAAAAATTTCTCGTGTTAATTTTCGCGAATTTTGTTCAACAAAAATTTTAATGGAAACCCTATTTGGAGCATGCTTAAGTTGGAAAGGAATTGATGATTAATTTCCACTATTTAATCACAATTCAACATATTTTTGTAAAACTATATATGCAGAAGGGATTTAAAACAAATATGTTTCAAGCACAAAAAAAATGTGTTTAAATTGACAAAAAAGATGCAATTTAGAAAAGTTATTTAATATATTTATAAATTTTCAGGTAAAAGACAAGGTCAATTGGCCAAAATGTCTGAAAAAGATGAAACATTATAGTATTTACTCTTACAAAAAAATTCACATTCATTGCCTTTTACTTTGATCCCCTTTTTAAACAATAAAAAATTTACCCCTGTAAACAATACCTAAGTTTCCCCTGATGAAAGTCAAACAAAATTGTGTTTACTCAAGGGAGGTTGTCCAATGTCCTGGTTTCCCGTTAAACATACTGTTGTCACCAATTGAATTCTGGGAAGGTAGTGCTTTTCTCTTGAATATTTATTCTAGTCAACTAAAAATGCCTGATGAAGTTGCCATCTCTAGCTAATAATAGAGTCCCTTTTCTTTTAATAATGTTTGTTTTTAACCGTAGCTGTGAAAGTGGCCATTTTGAATCATTCTCATTTTTTGGTAGATTTTTATTTAAATTGGCACATTTTCAAAAATAAAGATTGGGTTTTTTAGTTTGGCAAATGATCTCTTGATTCCGTCGATTTGACGTTTGTTGGATACAAACATATACATCCATCCTCACAAGAAAAGTAATGTTGTCTTTGTACATTCCCAATTCTAATTAAGCACCTTTCGAAAGTTCAGTTACACTTGAAGAATTTACAGAACTTTTAAATTGATAAGGTCATTTAAAAATGTTAGAGCTATAACACCACTTATAGAAAACTAAGATATTTAAAAATCATGTTCAAATGCATGGGCATTTGGTGTTTTTCGTTTAATTTCAAAATTTTCAGTGCTGATTTCAAATGTTTTCACAAGTCCCTAATTTACAAAAGATTAATCATTTTATTTCAGTTAATGTCTTTGATATAATATGATGAAGCAAAGGGGAGAAGAAAAACAAACCTTTTCAAGGAATTCCATTTTGATTAAATTCTCCTTTTGTTATAAGCATTATATCCTTAAATATTTTGAAGTTAATGAGCAAGGAAAATGTATGAACGATGAAATCACCATCAAAACTTAAGCCATTTTCTTAACAAAAAATAAAGCCATTTTCTTAACCAAAATACAACCATTTTCTTAACAAAATTTATAATAATTACTGAACTCAGAGGTATGAACAGATAAAATAGTTTTAATTTAATTGTAAACTGTAATTCAGTATTTTTAAAAAAAGCGTATTGTTTATGTCCAATTCTTTAAAAGGTTTAAAAAACCCCTCCTTTAACAAGCTTCCCCCCATCCCCCTGATTCACATAAAAGTTTGTTAATTAGATTGACCCACACCACCATTGTATACACTTTACACATACATATAAACAGTTTATTTGTGTTTAATCTTCCTGCCCGAAACAATCCTAAGGAATAATAATTTTACTTTTTATAAGTGGTCAGAGTAAATCAAATAAATAGCTTTAAACCCGAAGTAAATAAATCTAAAGAGTATGGGAAAAATATGTATTAACAAGTAAAAATTAAACAGTTAAAAAATATACCAGACTCATGAAAGCTGGAGCTCTTGTGGCGAATCTTCTGCCGTTCATTTGTCCTGATCAAGATCACTCTTGCAATCCTTCATGAACACAGATCGATATTCCGTCTTTAGCCCAGCTCCTGCATTATTTTTTGCCTCGGTTTCAAGCCAGTGTGCATCCCCTATTGGATGAACTTAACTCTCTAATTCCCGGTTTCAACGATGGCGTCCTTACATAGTTAGCATTTCTCAACAGATAAATATCCCTACATGATACAGATGAGGAAACTTGTCATCCGTCCTACAGTTTATGTACACATGACCTTTTCTTCATGCTTACATCCTCTACCAGATCTTGCAACCTTTGCATGCTGCATAGGTTAAGAGATCTCCTTCTCCATCCGCCTTGCTTGTGAACCGTACTCCAACATTAAGTAGACTTCTTTTGTGTGTGTGGTGGGGATTGAAGGTATGGTTCAGGGCAGACATTAGACAATCTAGTAAAACATCCGCCCTGGCTTCGTTATCTGTTTTCACAGGCATAGGCGGCTTACAACAGGCAGCTAGCATTCTCTTTACTATGCACAGGGTCCAGAATATCCACTGGCAGGCGGTAATGAAACCTGCAGTTGCTGCTACATAGTGGAGAACTTGAAGGACTGGTTCACAAAACTTCTTGATGGAATATTCAAACTCTCCTAGTTGTGTCAGCTCCTGGACCTCATTTTCTAATTTTGTCGATGAATATGATGGTCCACCATGTAGTTCATTGAGTTCAAAACTGTCACATCCCAGCACATGGCGTGCACAATGGACCTCGTCACCAGGTTTGCATAACCATTCAACTCTGCTACATGATCAAAGTTAGCTTCTTATGCAACTGTGTAGAGTCAAAGTTTGTCATCAGGATGTGTTGAGTTCATACTTAGCTTTGGTTCTCCCCGCAGTGGGGGAATAATTCTTAATCCTGGTATGATTCTAATCCATCCATCAACTCCCTGTATTGCTCTTGTGAAATTTGGAGTACACGGTTCTTGGAAGGAGGAGGTTAACACCATTCTGCGCTTAGGAAATTATATGGTTTAGAACTTTCTATTGGAATTGAGCAACAAACACTTTTTTCCACTAATTAACATTCACCTTGTACAATAGCACTCATGTATGAACTCGCCTCTCTTAAATAGAAACGTTCCTGAGCCGAGGTGGTGAGGCGGAGCATCTGCCAGGTCTGGAACGTTTGAGAGGCAGGACATTGTTGCTCCAATTGCTGATTTTTTTCTTTCTGCCAAACCCAACTTATAGGTCCAATGATAGGGAATGCAGTTCTCCTGCATGTGACACGTCTCGAGGTTTGATAGGTAGCAATTTAACTTCATAATTTTCGTCATCATGTATTAACATAATAAGTTTAACATTGGTCAACTTTATCCTGTTACTTCCACACTGAAGGGGGAGATTCTGAGATCCATTTAGTTCATGAAATAACTGCCCTTCCTCTGTTATAAAATACTGAGGTATTCCATTAACTTCTCTGACTGCCCTGAATGGGCATGCTGGTTCCGTTGGGTTCCCAGTGTAGGTCCGTAATGCACCTTCACAGCCAGCTGCAGGATCATGTGGGTTACAATTTAATATTTCTGAAGATGACATTGCCAGAACTTTATCACCCTGTTTCTGGAAAATCTCTTCTTCTATCATGACCTGGAACTCTATGTTGAACCACATTTTTCAGAATCGATCCATTCATGAGGACCGCTTCTTCTTGACATTTAATTACAGAATTTGAGGCTGTCGGGTACCCTGTTTCAACATCCATAATGTAACTTCTTTAGAGGACAGCTATAGTTTTGTTTTGATGCAATGCCATCAATGTTTCTTCCCCTTGAGCTGAGAGGATGGGTTTGCTGTAGCTCATGAAGTCGCAATAGTAGGATTTCCATTGTAAGGGGATTCTACATTTAAAGCCTTTTAATTCTTCAGTTTCACCAACTGGATAATCTTGACAGTTGTCTTTTCTCCAGGTAGTTCCAGATGTAGTTTACACTTTGATTCTGCATCGTGTACTTTAATGTCACTGGGCTTACTGCAGTTATACCAGAGAGCATGGAAGTTTCCATTGCCCTTGGTTGGGTTCCTGAGAGCGGCTTTGATTCCTAGGAACAGTAGGTGGATAGTTCCATTCCCCACCCCCCTGCCCCGCTGTCCTCCATCAGACCTTTGCTTCTGATCTCCAGGTTGACCAGCCAAGCTATTCTTTCTCCCTCTCTGACCTGATCAAGAAAATCATTAGCGTTGTAAATGTAAATAACTGGGGAAGGTAATGCTCTGGCCTGTGGTGAGAACTTGGTTATCATTGAATTGAATTCAATGATTGAATTAAATACTACAGAAAATAAAAAATCATTGTTGTTCTTTACATTTAAATTACAATTAATTGGTATCCATGCTCCCATCCTAGGTTGGAGTGTTACTGTATTTTTAACTTTGGCAATTAGCACATTTTTATTCTCAATGAAATTTATTTCCCCTTGGTTAACATTTTCATTGTCATTGTTGTCTTCCCTATCCGTCCAAAAACTATGCTCCCAATTGTCTCTACTTCCTGATCTAGTACTTGGTCTACTTACTGACCTACTTTCTGAACTACTTCTCCCTCCCTTTCTACTCTGTATCATGATTTACTATTGATTGATTGATTTTTATACTCCCTGTCCTTTGCATTTTTTTAAAGAGATGCTGCTCTGGTCCTGGTTCAGGTTCTGCTCTCACTCCTTGGACGTCTGAGGGTCCTAGAGGCCTCTTCACCCATGCATCATTTAGAGTAGGTCGCACAGTCTGAAATGGAGGACAATTTTCATGAGATAATGATTCCTGTGTTCCTGACTGCTGTTGGCAAACTTTTACGAGATTTTATATTCAGTGTTCTTGGTCTTGGTTTTCTTGTTGAAGGAGATGGGTCAAATTCTTGCACTATTTTAGAGATTCTTGTTAACCTGCGTTTTCCTGATTGATTATCTTCTTGATGATCTTTCTGATGATCTTGTCTTTGGAGTTGGACTTGAAATTGGGGGTCTTGTGATTTCTCTCTAAACATGTTTTTCTGGTTCAGCCTCTAGTTTATCATCTGTTTTAACCTCTGTTTCCTGCTCAGACTCACCTGAGGCTGTTGAGGCTGTGGAGGTTAACTGTCCATCACCCAACATAAACTCCAGCATACTTGTGATTGTATCTTGCTCTATACTGTCAAGGTTGAAGCTGTGGTTTGAAGAATTCATTTCACTGTGTGTTGATTGATCAATAGTTTGATTGAATGATTGATATACATCATTATCCTTTCCTAATTCTTTCTGTATTTTTGCGGAGGTTTCTTGTACATTATCCTGTTTACTGCCGTCTGGTTGTCCTTTTGAACTATGATTGCTGTTGACTGGTTTAAATACCATTGAATCATTATATAAGTTATGATCTTGATTCTGATATCTGTGAATATTAAGATCATGGCATAACTCGTCAATAAGTTGTTCTTCTACCAGGCACGGCAATTCTACCAGGGATAGTTTGTCAGCCAGTTGTAGCATGACTTCTTTAGGGAGTCTAATGAGTCTGAAGATTTGGTCTAAGTCTTTTTCTCCTAGTAATTTTCACAATCTTAACTTTGAATGATGAGCAACATACTCTCTAGGTCTGTTTACATAGACCTCTTTTAATCTTAACATGGCTGCATTTATGATCTCTGTAACTTCCATAGGCCCACTCCAGTTCAGGAGCAATTTGATAGAATTTCCCATTGCAGGAAGCACAACCACGTAAAATAGATCACCTTTGTTTTTATCTTCTCTTGGTGTACTGTTAATGCGAAACTGTCTGTCTGAGGGAGTTCAACTACTGCACATATTTTACTTTTGCAAGAGAGGGGTATACATTTCGAGTATGTATTTACCTACGACCATGGAAGTGGGAATATTTCTTCCTTACCTTGAGTAATGTAGTCTACACAAGATGGAGTCGGTTCATCCATGTGTTAAAACAGTTTTTAAGAAGTGAACATTTTTCAAATTATCTTTTATCCATCGCATGATCTGAGTTTGTTTCCCTTTTGTCCAATTGACAGTCCCATTATTTTTTTATATAATCTTTTTTGTTTGTTTCTTTTCTTGTGGTTTTAACAATTTTTTTTATCAATTTTGATGGTCATTATATCGTTAGAACTAACCAGGGTGTCCACCCAAATTGAAATATATTTTCAATAAATGTGGAACTAACGTCACCTTTTTTACACTACAGAGGTTTGGTCCATCCCCATCACCNGGGGTGGGTTAAATATGACCCCTTCTTACCATTTTGTTTGTTTGTTGCGAGGACTTGAAATGTATAACTTTTTGTTCAAAAATGGTTATCTTTTAAATAAGTACGAATGCATCGAAAAATCACGTATTATAGGTTGTAATATCTGAATGGTTTGTTTGGAATTAAATTAATTTTTTTACGATCCAAGTCGTAATTTGCATCTTTCTGAATTTCTCTGGACACTACTTTCTTCGGTTTGAGTCATTTTAACAATTTTTTCCTTTTAGACGCAACAGACAGAGGTAGGATTAGTAGGGATCGCCATGGATAATTTTTCGCCTTGCACCTTAAAGCCCTTTCATTTCTCGGGAATGCTCCTTAAAACTTAATAAATAACAATTTCTTGATAACTTTTAATCAAGGTGATTTATTTAAGGTTATATTTACTGGGATATGTGTTGTTATAACAATGAGGCAAGGATATAATACTGCAAGCAAATATATTGGAGGCCCAATGTCAAATCAAGATCAAGAACTTCCTTTGAAGGGTAGGTGTATGGCTTAATACTAGATTGATTATTCATAAAGTGTTACTAACATACAGTGGTAGGCGATTATATCAATACAATGAAGACAACTATAGATTTAAATTTTGATATATATAAAGCAATTAAACAGAATGGATACATATAAATATAGGTCTTGAGAAGCTGTCAATTTGACTAATTGTTAACTTGTAATTCAAAAAAAGCTTGTTAAACAAAAAGTATTGATATAATTGCTTACCACTGTAATAAAAAAATTCAGTTAAAGGGACAGACCGGCTATTTAAGGTAGTTGAAATGAGTATGGAGTGTTGTGGACAAATTCTTTAGGATTCATTTGAGACATATAAAACTATAATTACTGAGTTTGAGTGCATAGTTGATGTTCAAAGTCATGAATTCGGGTAGAAATATTTTCAGAATTGTTTTTTTAATTATTAAATAAAGACAATGAAAAATAAAGTTAAAATTTTACAGTAAACTAATTAGATGATTACGAACATATTTCTAAATAGAAATTTGTCAATAAATCAATGCTAGAATCAATTATTTTGGTTTGATCGTTATATTGAATTTCATATTTTCAATGAATTTTATTTTCAGATTTCTACAAATTCTTCAAATGTCGATTTCACAATAATAATTCCAGAAAATCTGCAGAAAAATTTGTGAATAATGAGAAGCTAAAATAATGAGAAAATATTAACTAATAATGGAACAAGATTACTTATTTTTGATGATAAGATTCAGTTTTTTTTCAACCTGTTCCTGAAGAACTAATTAGTTTACTGTAAAATTTCATTTACATTTTTTGTCGTTGTTATTTAATAATTATAAAAAATGTATCCACCTCAAAGGACAATTTTGAGCGTCAAATTTGCACTCAATTTACATATCTTTGAAAAGTTGTTTTTGTTTCAAATGAATACTAAAAAATTAGTCCACAACATTCCATACTCAGTTCAACTACCTTACAAAGCTGGTCTATCCCTGTAAGTTTATTATTAGTTTACTTTTAGAAGCAGTGCCAGACCTTATGCTATCTCTATGTAAAAGATTTGATGTTGAAACATATCTCAATTATTCAACAGGAATGTCATTTTTGGTTTCGTTCAAAATCTAAATTTTCTTTTTTCTTTTTGAAATAAAGTTTTTTTTTAAAGGTAATCAAACAAATTGCTATGGAGGAAAAAAGGTAAAGTTTGCATCCTATATTTCATAAGTAAATTATTTTTTATATAGAACAAATCTTGTGAAATGGATGAGGATTCAAGATCAGTCTATCTGGAACAGTTTTTATCTGACACAGGAACCAAATTCAGAATCTCGGATTTATTACTACAGTTCGACGGAGTGTTGATTAACAGAACAGATTGGATTTCACAGTTACAGAGAAAATCTGATGGTTCAGGGTTCAGGTACAAACACCATTATTTAAGAATTACTCAAACTATAATGGGTCCTATTATCCGATGATATGTAAAAAGAAGGGATCTTGGTGGTCTTAGGTTTAACAATATGAGTGACCATAAACAAAACTGGTGATATATAAAAATTTCAAAAATCCTGTAGAAGTCTTATAGTTAAGGATTTCTAGTCCCCCCCCCCAGCGTATCCAGGTTTTCAAGTATCCCAGCAGATAGGGTTAATGGAATTAAACCCCACCCTCTTTTACTTGTGATCATTATAGAAGGACTCTCCTTATGTGGAAATTTGAATTTCTGCTTTTAGAACTTTTTTCCAATGAAATGGGGTTGAACATTATCAAAATGTTCATTTTCTAGAATGAACATGTATCCATATGTGGATAACATGACATTGCTTTGTCAAACTTGGGCTCAAGATATATCACAGTTTTCAGAACTAAGAATGAACCCTACTAAAGACACAGGTATAGTATGATGGTTCATTTGTTTTGTCCCATAATGCTTTAAAAAAAATTGAGGGTATTGTTCTTTTTGATTTTCGAAAGATCAAAAACAAAACCAAAAAACATAAATTATTTGATCTTTTTTTATTTGTGTTGTTCATGTTAATTAAACATCTTTAGCTATTAAGTCTGTGTGCAAATTCAAAGTTTAATGCATTAGCTATAAATCCATGTGTACCCCTAATAACTACATTCTTCAGAAGAAAAAAACAAACTTGTGTTAATCAAAATATTGTTAGAAGAGGTTTATTTGTACATTCACAAGAAAGAACATTATCTGCTGGCTGATCTAAGGAATGAACTGATAGAACTTAAAAATATTAACCACGTAGTAGAAATAGAGTTAGATGTTTATGCCAAAAAACTTATATCTACGCCTTCAATAGAATGTACTGAAGATTCTCAAACCTTTGATTCTTGTGTAGAGCATACAATCAATCATCAACTTCAGGTAGGGTTTCCAGCATAATTGCATTTTCACTTACGCAAAATTGATTACATGTTATGCAAAATTATTTTAATTTCACAACATTTTGAAGAACTACGCATAGAGAAACTTCAATTTTGCAAAATTAGGCACAGTTTTGACCTATTTGTGTGTAATTATAGTCTAATTTTGCAAAATTTCTCATAAGTATTTTTGTAAAATTACATATAATTTTGCGTTATTGGAGGAATTTCATTAGCATAGTATAATAATATATGGAATACATTTCAGGAATTGATACATACTATGTTGATCAATTTCTTTTTTTGTAATAACGCCTAATTAAGCTTAAATTACACAAAACTAGGATTTCTTTCAAGCATGCAACTAACACATAACCTAACATAATGCTCATGCATAAGAGAAAGAAATGACTATGCATAATTACATGTAATTTCACGTAACATAATTACCACTGGAAACCCTAACTTTAGGAGCAATGTATTCTCCCTATTTGGAACCAACAAAGTAATAAATTATTCTGCACCAACTTTTTGGACACTTTTGAGGCTCTGGAAATATTTCAAACAAGTTCAAACAGATGTGTTGCTCCTTGTAATCATGTTAAAGTAAAAATGGTACTTAACCCAATGAACTGGCTTAATGTAATAACAAACCCTGTTCAATCCAATTCATCAGTAACCCCAGGATATTTCATCAGAATTCCTTCTTCAGTTATTTTTTCGGAAATGAATAAAAGTTATACTTTGATATCCTTTGTTGCTGAATTTGGAGGATGGGTTGGACTTTTTCTGGGTGTCTCAATACTTGGAGGTTTTGAATTTGTAGATAGCCAAATTTGGAGCTCTTTGAATTTTAGATATAAAAAAGTAATTTTATCTAAAAGTGGATTGATGTTAAAACTGGCATGTTCAATGGGAGTCCTCCTTATAATAATTCAATGTGGAATCAAACTCATAACTACTGAAAAATTGATGGATGTAAAATTAGAGAAGAATCTAATTAATGTAAGCATATCTCTATGTTCTGTGGAGAATATTTATCAAGAAAGCACTGTCGGTACAAATCGTTATTACATGGGGAATATCACATCTTTTTGGAATAAAATAACACAGCTTAGTGACAAATTAGAAATGATGGAATTAGTAATGGAAGATGGGAATTCTGTTACTGTCTATGAGTCATCATGGAATCAAGGTTTGGAGTATATTCTATATTCCATTAACACACCACAGTTTGATACTTTTATTGAGACTTGTCATACACTGGATCTGAAACACTGGAAAAGAATCAAGAGAATGGAAGTAAAAGCAAAGAAAGAATTAACAAGATATGTTCATTTAACAGGCCAGCTTCTTAGATCAGGAAGGCACGGCTTTAGTTTCATGAACAAAGATACAACAGATCTGTATAGGTAAGATAAACACTGGGCCATAAGATTTACTTTACAAAAATTCATTCTGGAATACACTATGACCTCGGTTTCAATGGCTAAAAACTGGTGTAGCAGTCTGTTTTCATTCAATTCAATTAGGCTTATGTAAAAACAATAATTCACAGTTTTGACATGAGAGGGGGGGGGGGGGGGAGGGAGTAGCCCAGACATGAATTAATTTAACTGGTACATTTTATCTTTACTTACGCAACTATATTACTCCGAACTGCAACTAAAGTTTGAATACTGGGCTAAATTTCATGTTTGGTTCAAGTCAGTTTTGGTTGCATTGGTTTACAAACAACCAATAAACAATAGTACAGCCACCGAAAATGAGTTCATTGTAAATTACTAAATTTGGTGTATTCTGAGATCAAAATTCTCTTATGGTTAACTACCTCAGGTAAAATACACATTTGCAATGCTGGCACCATTAACAAGGAACAATCTTTTTTGAATTTAAAGAACAGGATTTCCTGTTATTCACCAGACTTTTAACATCCAATTTCTTTTGAAAACTTGAAATTTGTGAAGTTCAATTTGAAAATAATTCATTAAGTCATACTGTGGATAATTTTTCGTGGTTTTTCTGTGTTAAAGAATTAATCTTTTGTTCAACATAATTGTTTGTTAAACTTAATTGGAAACCCTATTGTCAAAAATGTGAAATGCTAAAAATGTGAGATTTTTCAGTCTTTAAAAGAAAAACTATGATTGATGCCCAAATTTGATCAATTTTTCATGCTTAGAAGTCAAAAATGAAGAAAATATTTTAAATTCATGTTTAACCATACTTGGCATTTCAGGAATAACTTTGGAGTTGTTCGATATTCATCACATCTGTTAAATCTTGACATTTTGAATCAAAACAGGATCTTTGAAGATGGATATAATGATTATTACTCCTATGATGACTGTATTCTAGACGAAGTATCAAAGAACTATCTCATAAAGGATATCTTGAAATCTGAGGAAAAAAAGATGATTTCCAAGGGCATGGATGAATCAACGTTTGGAAATGTTTCAAATCTCTTGGAAAATTTGAAAAACTTTGGATATTGTAAAGATCCAAATTTAAAGCTTCAGACCACTTTTACCCTAACAAGCTTGGATGTATTTAAGGATGTTTGGATTGGATCTTGGTTTTCACCTACTTTTAGTTTTAATCTGGAATTTCCCTCATTCATACTGGTAAAAGAGGTAAATTCAAGTTACACAAAAGTTATGCAATAATTGTATAAAGGGATTCAAAAGTATAGAGAAAATTTGCACAAAATTCAGAATGATTGCCCATTGAAAGCCATTGGGCGAAAAAAAACCTAAAGAATTTTTTTTTTTTTTTTGTTATTTCAAACTATCGTGAAGCATGCTCCCCTCACTTCATGTGCTAACAGTTAGATAAAATCATTCATTTTCAGATATTCATTCAAAACCATCAAAACATGTACAAAAATAAGTTAAAATCTGAAAATATATCTTTTATTTCTTGCAATTTTCAGCAGAAAATTTAACAAAAGTTGCTGCTCATTCTTTTTATTTTCCATAATGTTTTTCATAATGTTATTTCAGTATGTTAATGATTTTGAAATTAACAGATTTTGACAGTTGTTACTGGAATCTTTCCTTGATTTCCAAAAACCTTCTGTTTGTTGTAGAATTAAAGTATGACATTTTTAATTAGGTATTTTCATCGTATGATATAATTTCTCTTATTGGAGAAGTAGGAGGATGGACAGGGTTACTACTAGGATACAGGTTAAATTAATTTTCTGGTAATTTTTTTAAATATAAATCTAATGTTTAGTGTTCTTGGTTTTGCATATATGATCAGGGGAAAACTTGGTCAAAAGATTGAATTCAAGATTTTCCTGTTTATTATTATTGGAATATCTGCCGCTATACTTTACCAGTTTACACTCTCAACACAGAAGCTTCAAAGTAACTTGACAGGAACTAAAGTAGAATACATGGAAACAGATCCTAATCTTAACATTTCAATATCAATCTGTAACAGAAAGGGTGACTGGCCTACGGAGAATATTACAGAACTTGAAAATGTAGACTCAATATTTCAAAGAAGTAAAGGAAATGCTGAATGGATTGAATATAAAGATACTGTGACAGAGATGTATACTTGGAGTAAAGATCAAGATTATGTTTATTCCTGTAAAACAATGAAATTTACTGGAGAAAAAATTAAAATTGTCCACATTCTTTCTCCCTATGATGCTATATTTCTTCATGATCCGGGCTTTATTTCTGGAGGGACTTCTTTAAAGCTGACAGGACCAGGGTTGTATCAGAACAGAATTCTCCTTTTGAATGCTAAACAGATTCACAGTATAGAGGAAGACAACGTTTGCTCTATTTCGATTAATTATGATTCATGCAGGGATGACAATATCAATATCATAACACACGAATTTAACAAAACATTTGGATGTATTACGTCAATTTTCAAGTAAGTTTACAGAAATTTAAAGATATTCTACCCAAATAAAAATGTAGCCATTTAAATTAGGTTGTTTCTTATTTTGTAAATCCTATATGAGAATTGTGTTTAGGAATCTAGGAAACAAATATGAGAGATGCGCTCTGCTATTCGGGGGCACAGGAATATAGACAGTAATGTTGTTAAGAATATTGAAAAGTGGAAATAACTGCTCTTAAAATAAATAAAAGAGATTAAGATATTTTTCCTTACAAATATATTTTTCAAAAAGAAAGAAAATCATATGTTCAAAAGTTATGAAATTGGGCTGATCAAAATTATGTTTATTAAAATCAATTTTAACTGTCATTACATTCTTAAGAGGAATATTGGTCTGCTTTAAGAGCACACACAAATGAGTTAGAAAGGCTATCTAACATCTTTAAATGTTTGCAGCCCTGTAGGAAAAGCATCTTGAATGTTGATCTGTTCTACAGTGAAGAATTGGTTAGTATATTTTAATCTTTTCAGAAATTAAAATTTGTCAAATGAAGTTTAAATCATTTTCTTTTAGACATCTGCAGAGACTAAGAGGTATCTGATAATCCGGAAGCCCAGGAATATTCAGGTTCTGAAAAGTGAGTACATCTACACATTCTGGGAGTTTACTGCAGAGTTTGGAGGCTGGGTGGGAATACTCTTTGGATTCTGCTTTCTGGATATTTATAATCTTCTTGCTAAAAGTGTCATCTTTGTTCTGGGGAAACTTGATTTATAATTACCTGTATGGCATTCTACATTTAACATATTACATTTAGCATCTTACATTTAACCTTTTGATGTGTTTTCGCAAACTCAAAGAATCATTTAGAAATTTCTTGATGTAACAACTCTGTATGTTTTATTTAATAAAAAAATCAAGATAAGTAAGAGTAACAGCTAAAAATAAACAAACAAACATATCATCTAGAAAAATCACTAGAAAAATATGGAGGACGTAGCGTCGGTCTCCAAATAACACAAGGAGTCTTTAGGAAGGATATATTTTAATCTAAGATAACAAAGCAAGTCTATATATATATCGGTCGGAATCACATGAACGAATCTTGAGAGAATGCAGCATTTTATGGGTATAATAAAGTGTTGTTCTTAAATAATTAATGTCAATTTTTGTTTATCTTTACCATCTTCCTACTTGGGTTTAGACATTTATTTTATTTACTTTTCTAACCTTAACCGACTAAATAAATCCCGTGAAAAACACAAGAATATGATGAGGGCCCCATCAATATCCTGTGTTAAAACTCGGGCTGGGCACGTTCCGACTTTTTTGAAATCGTTCCGTTCTGTTCTAGAACAAGGGCCTTCAGCTAAATCATTCCGTTCTCGTTCCTCTTTTTTTTATCGTTCCATTCTTGTTCCGTTCTGTCCGGTTCCGTTCCGTTCTGAGTAGAAGAACGGTCTTCCCGTTCCGTTCCGTTCTTGGCGTTCTTAGTTGAAGAATGTTTGCATCCCTCTTGTTCTGTTCTTAATCAAGAATTTTTCCATCCCCCTTTCCGTTCTTAGTAACGAACAATTCCATCCAAGACAAAAGTTTTATAGAAAAGAGTTTGTTAAAAAGTTCCTCACGGCCGTAAATAATACTTAAAATTATATATTTTAAATTTAGGGTTAAAAGAATATGCTTAGATAATTTCTGGGCTTAGCAATGTATAATTTTGGGAGAGTGGGGGGAGGGGCGGGATCGTCCTAAAATCCTTAATCATGTAATTAAATAAAATTTTTTTTTAACTATTTCTAGAGGATTTAGAATACATTCCTGATTTAAAATGTGTTCCAAACATAGAACAAGTTCTTGATAGGAAGAACGGGTTACCGATTTTAACCGTTCTTTTCAAGCAATTCTCGTTCCGTTCCATTCTTTAACTAATTGTTCCAATATTTTTAAGAACGCGTTCTCAGCATTCGTTTTTTTTGGAACGATGGGATCGTTATTGATCGTTCCATTCGTTCTTGGGAAAGAACGATCTTTCCACCAGGAATGCGCCCAGTTCTAGTTAAAACCCTTGTTGACAAGGTGAATGTAAATGATTTGATCACAGGGCTACACTCAAGTTTTTACACGGGTATGACTTGAGATTATTTCATCAGATAAAAACGAGGTTTTTACATGGGAAAATGAATTTTTTCCCTTCACTTAACATACATTTTATCCCAGGTAAGGGGGGGGGGGGGGGTCAAATAGTTGATTCCTGAATCTGATATACAAATATATTATATAAAATAAACATTACAAAATGTTCAGAAACTAAACTATTCAGTTTAATTTTTTCACATGAAACATGTTTACTTTAAATAATCAATTTCACAAATTGATATTTTACCTCTACACAATGTTCAACTGTGTTCATGTAATTCATAAAAACATGTTAGTCCCTTTGTATTTACATCTAAAATATGGATATTCCAAAAAAGGGGTTGTTGAGAAATACAATATGAAAGTCATTGTGAAACTTTTCTATACTTTGCTCTTGCTTGTTTTAAAGAAGGTTTTGAAAGATGAGCAGAGACAGCAAGTGCTGTGTTCCGCAACTCTATTAAATATGAAACATTCAGTTCTTTCCATGATATACCAGCAAACAGAACTGGGATGAAATACTAGTTTACAACTAGTTTAGAAAAAGTCAACTTTAAAATCGGATTACCGTACACTTTTGATAACTAGTTCACAAACTTGGAACAAAAAGTCGTAAAAAAGTCGACTTTTTCTTCCCAGTTTTGAACTAGTCCACAAACTTGGAATATTATTACACTTAATCCATATAGTCCGTATTACGTCACCAGAAGTTCAGCCTTTGGCAGTGCAGTAAACTGGTCATGTGATTTGCATACAAGACAATGATACTGCACTGTCATTGGCTGAAGTTCTGGTTACATAATACAGAAGACTATATGTAATAATATTATCAATTATATCTATTAAAATGCAAAATCAAAATCAAAAAATTATAATAGGAGCAAACCTGAGATTCTCAGGCTCCTGTGGGAAATAATTGTTTTCAGATTGGTTTCGTATTTGTTGAATATGATCTGTTTAAAACTACAACTTTTATACAAAATTGCATACATATGAATTTTCGTATAAATTTAACACAGTTTTATATCAATTTCTCATGACAGGAACATCAGACAGATGTTTTATATGTATCATTCAATGCCTGAGATTCTCAACTTTCATCCTATAACCCTTTTCCTTTTTTCCTTTACAATCCCTTTAACAATAACCTTAAAATTTCATATTTAAGGTGTATGTGTTGTTAGTGGTACAATAAAGAATATTAACATTTAAATTAACATTAACATTAAAATTAATATTAACATTAACATTAACATTAACATAATATTTAAATTAAAATTGACTTAAAACAATTTTTGAAAGTTTATGATTGTCAGTATATAATGTTAATGTTAACATTAACATCAATAACATTAACATTGACTTTAAACAGTTCGTGAAAGTTTATGATTGTCAGTATATAATGTTAACATTAACATTAACATTAAATTAACATTAACATTGACTTTAAACAATTCATTGAAGGTTGTGATTGTCAGTATACAATGTTAACATTAACATTAAAAATTAACATTATTATTAACATTAACATTGACTTTAAACAATTCATAAATGTTTATGATTGTTAGCATATAATGTTAACATATACATTAACATTAACATTAACATTAACATTAACATTGACTTTAAACTATTATTTAAATTTTATGCTTGTCATTCTATAAAGTTAACATTAACATTAACATTAACATTAACATTGACTTTAAAAAATCATTAAAGGTTATGGTTGTCAGTAAACAATGTTAACATTAACATTAACATTAACAATTAACATTAACATTGACTATAACATTAACATTGACTATAACATTAACATTAGTAACATTTGATCGCTACTAATCTTACTTCTTTCTGTTGCGTCTACAAGGAGAAAATTGTGAAAAACGACTCATGATGAAGAACGTAGTGTCCCTACAAATTCAGAAAGTTGCAACATTCAACTCGGTTCATAAAACAATCAATTTAAGTCCAAAAAAATCATTCAGATATTTTAATAGTCATCGATAATTTTTCGACTCATTCAAATATATTTAATATTTCATAATATTTTTGATTTTATTTTTTAAAACAATATTTCGCTGGCACTGGATTTTCGAACATTCCGGAAAATCTAAAAATGTCGTCTTCATTATCAAAAATCCTCGAAACAGGAATAAATGCTTTTAAAGTTACTATTTTTAAAATAGAAGAGAATGTAATTGAATTTAATAGAATATAATAGAATAGAATAGAATAGAATATAATACTATAGAACATAAAGGAATAGGATAAAAAATAATAGATGCTTAGAATAGAATAGAATATAAATAAGTAGATGATTATAGTATATAGCTATAGAATAGAACATAATAGAATAGAATGTAATTAATAGAAATATATAGAAAAACTAAACTAAGTGTTTGTTCTTATAAAGTGCGTCTAAACCCTGTCATGATTGGGAGGATGGGGTGAGTTAACCCCCCCCCCCCCAACTAAACATCTTCAAATTTTCAACTTCATAGCTGTGAGCAAAGACTTTGCTAATTAGCAAAGTCTGTGGTTGTGAGCAAGTTTTGGAGAGGATAGAATTTGTTAGATGCATAGAGAAGAGTGAAAGAAAGTTAAAAAGCTGGTCGGTGTTTTAAAATAAATCAAAAATTTTCCTTAGATTTTGTAATAATTGAGCCACAGATCTACAAAATATTTATTTTAAAAGTCCTTAAAAAAAGAATGTTTACAAATAGCCCAATTAGCTGAATAGGTGTATTATGGTCAATGCGTAAATATAATAATTGCGCAGTATTTCAATTTCCCGGAAAAATAACTAGAACAGCGTATATTCTGAAATCTCTGCAGACTTGACCGTCAAATATTGTTATATAAACTATCTATATCTCTTACTTTCAGCATTATGTCTGTAGATACATACTCACAGGGTTGTAAATTGACTTTGTTTTTTACCTAAAATCTTTTCTTCCAAAGCATTTAAAAATTATTTTTCTTTTAAGATTGTAATATTTTTATTTTTTAAAAGAGAAAATGAAGAGGTAAATCTAACTAAAAAATTGCTACATTTAATATTGTTTCTGTTTCGGGGTTTAGATGTATTTTCTGTCATGATCATAATTGGGCAAATTGTAAAAAAATCAAATATTTAGAAAAAAAATTTTCTTTCCCTACAACATTTACAACTCGATCAGATAGAGGGAAGGCTATAATATTCAACACTACAAGATGAAACTCCTGATTACTACTCTCCTACTTCTGGTAAGGATTTTAACTTCATTGATATTTTAATTTAGGAAAATATACTCGACCCCAACCCTAAAGATATTTTCTAGCTAGTCTGTGTCACAGCGCTTGGCCCAGAAGTGTTCTTAATGCCTTTACACTATCAGAAAACAAATGCTGTACATTTTTTATTTTTTTTTGGGGGGGGGGGGGTCCACAAAATGCTTAGAAGTTAAACGAAAATATTCTTGTTTTTCTGTCTGAAAGTTTATTATTTTGAATTGTGGTTGCTCCTTAAAAGCATGACCTGTGTTTTCCAATAGCAAAGAAACGAAAGAGAGTTGACAAAAATAATCCTCTAAAAGAATAACGACGATTTCTCCTTCACTGTTTTTCAGAAAAAAGGTCAATTTCAGAATCTTGCATGAAACTCTTTAATTGGGGATTTAAGTTTGAGGACTAAACTCCCAAAATATTGTTCTGTTGCTTTTCATTTTTTTAGACTTTCTGATTCACTTTAGGATAAAAGCTGAACTTACATGCCTACTGCTTGGAGACTCAGGCCTACTATTTTACCTGTTCCGAAACAAGGGGGGGGGGGGAGGGAAGGCGACCCGCACCCATTTTACCTCCCACCCGCAGATGACGTCACAAAACGGGATTTGCGGCATGCGGCATTTATAAACACGTCATGGCATCTATCATATACAGGGTGTCCCAAAAAAAACATGGGAATTCAGTGACGAATTGGATATCCTCTTTGTTATGAATTAGCATTGTAATACCTATAATTTCAAAAGCCATAATATTATTATATCTGCTAGATTTTATTTTATGAAAAGGGCAAAAGACTGTAAAGATGTATCTGTAATGTCTCCGCAAGATGAACAGTGAAGACGGACAAATTTACTCTGTTTGTATACTGTAATTTTCTTGTTTTACTAAGTACAACGGTATTCAGTCAAAACATAAAAAACCAAAATATGAAAATAGCAGACAAAAGAATTATCTAAAAAGACGATATCGAATTCTTCACTAAATTCCCATATTTATTGGGACACCCTGTAGTAAACTTATTCATCATATTTTTTTCTGTGATAGTAGAGGATGTCGTGGCTGAATGAAGCAATAGTTATAAAAACCCGTAATAAAAAGTGTTTTTTTTTTATAATTTACCCTTTATCTAATATGTTAAAGTTTTATAGTGGCTGTCAATAATCTTCTAAAAAATGATGAAACCATTAGAAAAATAATTTTTAAAAATGCCAGAGTTTGGTGTACATATTCAATTAAAGCAAATGTCATACATTAACCCTCACCCATTTTACCTTGGGCCCGCAAATGATGTCATATGTTTATAGCATATTCTTTAATTGAATTGAATGCCAAAAGGCAACATTTTATTAAAATATCATTTTTTGTTAGTGGTCCAAAACTTATTTTCAGAAGATTATCGTCAGCCGATGTCTAAATTAATGCTGCATTGTCTATAAATAGCATTCAAAAGTACAGACTTTTCGCCGGATGGGAAAATGGTTGTGGGTTGGACGGCATAGGGGTAAGCGCATGTGGATAATCCAATTTTGTGACGTCATCTGCGGGTCGGAGTTAATACGGGTGCGGGTCGCCTTCCCCCCCCCCCCACGACAGTATGGACTATGGTAAAAAAAACACCATCTTATTATCACTTAATAATACTCTGCTTTTCAGACGTTTGCATCAACAATGAACTGCCATGGAGGTCATTGTGGAGGACATTCTTCTGGCTGGGGATGTTATGGAGGTCAAACAGGAGGCCATTATTCCGGTTGGGGGTGTTCTGGAGGTCAACCAGGAGGCCATTCTTCTGGCTGGGGATGCCACGGAGGTCAGCCAGGAGGTCATTCTTCTGGTTGGGGGTGTTCTGGAGGTCAATCAAGGGGGTCAACATCCGGCTGGGGATGTCAAGGTGGTCAACAAGGTGGTCAATGCCAAGGCTACTAATCAAAATACATCATCACAAAATAAATGTTTAATAATGTAAAAGAAGTAAAATAATTAAAAAATTAATAAAAAATTTCTATATTATCAAATTCTTATTATTTAAGTAGTGTACTGCTTGAAAGAGCAGTGTACAAAAATATGCTCATAAAATCAGATTTAAAGAAGACTTATAAGGATTTTATCAACTTATATAATCCGTAACTTTGTGCAATTTTTATCTCATGATTTTGAATTGTTTCTGGGCATTTTTAAAAATTCAAACTGCATACCATAACTAAGTTTAGTTTTACTTTTAATATCTTATTCTCTGAGGACAACCTTTACACTGAAATCTTCAGTTCATGTGAAGTACCGCCATGACTTTTAGGCAGCTATAGTAGTGTGCAGTACCTCTCTGGAAGCTAGAGTAGTGTACAGTACCGCTCTAGAAGCTAGAGTAGTGTACAGTACCGCTCTAGCAGCTAGAGTATTGTACAGTACTGCTCTGACAGCTAGAGTAGTGTACAGTATGTACCAACCACCTATAAAGGGCAAAACGTGGCAGTACATCAAATAAATCATACCCTATATACTAGAGAGAAATAAATGTATATAGCTGGAATCTACAGTGGGACCTAAGTGGGACCCATAAAATGATGGAATGAGAAGAAGACAGTTACACTAAAGTTAGGATTTAGAATAGTTCAACATAACATCAGTGTTTGCACAAAATTTCGTCTTCCTATTAAACAGTATTTTTTAAATTCTAAATTCCAAAAAGGTTTAGTGACAATGATTTTATATTTTGTAGGTTTCCCAGACAAGTGATAATTTATTAACATTGTTTTAATTTTATTTCTATCTTATATTGATATGTGTTTGGCAAGTTTTTTTATCTGATAAAAAATCGTGTACACACAATACACAAAATTAGGGTATTACATACTTGCTACTAAAGAATGTATAAACGTGTTGTATTTGCCCACTTATTTGTTTCTTGTCTATTTACAGGATTAACAGGATTTTGTAATAAATATTCGGTATTTTATAATTTTGTTAAAGTAGAACCCAAAGGCCTTTCAAAAGTGTATGAAATGTTATAGAGTAGTATCACGATAAGGCCTAACTTTTTTGGCCACAGATTTGAAAGTTGAACAGATATTTAAACTGAGTTACCGCTACCGAGAAAGGATATCTTCAAAATCAGTACCAACAAGTTTTCATCCAATAATAACCAGCAAACAGTGACACAAATGTCGTCCTCGAAATCAGAGGAAAAAACCCCAAGAGTTTTTACTTATCATTCTGGAGGAATAATATTTTTTAATGGGGGAATGATTTATCCCTCCTGTTCAGTGATAAGTGAGCTGGATTTATCCTCTCAGCTATGGCTGGGCGTCGTTCCTGGGGAACGATCGTTCTTTCACAAGAACAAACGAAACAATCAAGAGCGATGACATGGTTCCGAAAAAAAAGAACGAACGCGTAGAACGCATTCTTAAAAATGTTGGAACGATTTGTCAAGGAACGGAACGGAAATTTTTAAAAAGAACATTTAAAATCAGGAACGAGTTCATATTACCAAGAATGCATTTTAAGTCGAGAACGCATTTTAAATCAGGAATGCGATCTAAATCATCTAGAAATAATTGAAAGATTTTTTTTGTTTTGAATCTATCAAGCCTTGCAGTGCTGTCATCACACCACATTTTTAGAGAACGAAAAACGCTAGACTGGGACCAAGAAACTCCATTTCTGAAAACCATCTCTGAATAACTAAACTATACACATGCTAAAAGTCTTGTATTGCACATGTTTTTTTTTGGCAAACCCTGTCAATCATAAAATGCGATATCCAGAGGAAAGAGCATTAGAATATTAATGATGAATATAAAAGATTAAAAATTTGATCATTGCAATGCTTTTGGACGTAATCAAGGCTGGGAAGATGAGCAGAACCTGAATTTCTGAGTCTAATCTTTGTTTTTTTTTTTATCATTAAATCTGCGAACTTTTTGTTTGTTTTGTTTTATATTGTACAAAGAGAAGATGTTCACAATTCAAAATTGAAATGGAAGATTGGGCGCGAAGCGCCCTAAAAACTAAGTCCATATATGAACTTTGCTTGTCATGGTGTCTTTCGTTTGTATGATGTATCTAATGAACATCAAAACGACTGAGCTGATTGGGCCCTCATTTTGCTTAATAACTTACATGACCCTAGGGAAGGTTTATGGATGCTCAGAATTTCAAAAAGTTGTCTGCACAATTTTTTGATTTTTATAAGATTCTTAAAATGCGCAAATTATATTTGAAAATCCTCTAACTTTATTTGTTTTTGATTTAAATTGTACAAAGATGAGATGCTTACAGGTATAGAGCCACAAATAAGAGTTTTAGATAAGATGATGGTCGTGAAAAGACCTGCCTAGAACATACATATTATGTCAAATTAATCTGTTATGAAAACTGATAAAAATTAAATTGCCATAAGATTTAAAAATATTTTTTTTTTTTTTAGAACCAACGCAGTTGCTGTTTTTATGTGTTTTTTATGTTTTATTTCAGAAAATAGTTTTGCATTGTGTTCGCAATATCTTTAAATATTTTTCAAACCTTTTAACAGAAACTCTGCAGAAACATTCAAACACGTTTTTTATATTTGAATTTAATATTTCCTGCTGCTAACCAAACAAAGTGAATATTATACAAAATATAAGTAAACATTTCTCAATAGAAGATGTATAATGAACATGAAAAACTTAAGGTATTTAACATACTATTTTGATTGAGATTAAAAGTTAAATGTGCTTTTGTTTCTACTAAAAAATAAATCTTTGCAAATTGCAACCTAGGACCGAATTTAATGAATTTGAGCTACGTTGCCGAACAACATATTTGTGATTTAAAGTTTGCCGGCGTGGCAGTAGGCAGTTCAAATTCATTAAATTTGGTCCATGATATTATATCCTTGTTATTTCTCGCCATGAAATATGTTAAATAAAATGGTAAAATTTACATAAAAGATTATTCTAATTCAACTTAAAAATGTGCTTTTGTTCCTTCTGAAAATAAAGGATTTTATAAAAAATCTTTGCAACCTGATATTAATAAACTTTTGTTATTTCTTGCCATGAAATAGTCTAAGCTTGAAATAAATTCAAGGATTACATCGTCAAATTTGCAATGATATAAAAATCAGAAAATTAGAGTCTGAGGCGATTTAATAGCATCCTTCTTTCTTCTTCACTTGCACTTTTAGTTGAACAAGCTAGATTCCCAGTAACCTTGTCACAGCTTAAAACAAATTTTATCAAACACTTTTTTATTTTTTTATTTTTTAAATTTGTCTGTAGTTTTTATTTTTTAAATTTGTCTGTAGTTTTTATTTTTTAAATTTGTAGTTATTTTTTATTTTTTTTTAATTAACTGTTGATTTTTAATTTTTTACCTTTAACTTTCCTTGCAAAATGGTTTACAATTGTAGATTTAATACTGGAGACAGGAGAAGGTTTCCTGTTTCTTATTAGTGCTGTTCTTGGTGCTGAAGAATGAGGCTGTATTCGAACAGATCTTGAAGTCTGAGGCTGTATATAAACAGATTCTGAAGTCTGAGTCTGTATTTGATCATATCCTAAAGTCTGAGGCTGTATTTCAACGGATGTTGAGGTCTGAGGCTGTATTTGAACATATCCTAAAGTCTGAGGCTGTATTTCAACAGATGTTGAGGTCTGAGGCTGTAATTGAACAGATCTTAAAGGCTTAGGATGTAATTGAACAAACCCTGAAGTTTGAGGCTGTGTTTGAACAGATCTTGAAGTTTGAGGCTGTATTTGAACTGATTCTGAAATCTGAGGCTGTATTTGAACAGATATTGACGCCTGAGGCTGTATTTGAACAGATCTTGAAGTCTGAGACTGTATTTGAACAGATCTTGAAGTCTGAGGCTGTATTTGAACTGATTCTGAAATCTGAGGCTGTATTTGAACAGATCTTGACGCCTGAGGCTGTATTTGAACAGATCTTGAAGACTGAGGCTGTATTTGAACAGATCTTGAAGGCTGAGGCTGTATTTGAACAGATCTTGAAGGCTGAGGCTGTATTTGAACAGTTCTTGAAGGCTGAGGCTGTATTTGAACAGATCTTAAAGTCTGCGGCGCAAATCTTTGAGGCTGTGGCTGAAACTGAACAGGTCTTGGAACTGGAGGCTGAAACCGTCTTTGAGGTTGTATTTGTTGAGGTCGCTGTCTCTAATACATTGAAATAATAGCTTAGAATTGAAGAAAAGTCTAAAAAATTTTCTTAATTGTCCGGTCACTTATTTTTGTAGTTTAAAATATTTTTGTTTTAATTTATGAAAGAGTACTGTCTCTTAAGTTATTGGGATATAATTAAATTCGCAATTATTGCGTTTGTATAGAAAATAAAATGTTGTTCTTTCATAGATAATTATTAAAGATTAAAAAGTTTAATCTTTTTATTGTCCGTGTCCATTGAGATGTGTACTGTTGCGTGCCAAGAATAAAAAGTTTTAGTGGACGAACTTTTCTTTAAGTTACAGGGTGTCCCACGAAACATGACCATAGCAAGACGACTTGTAAGTCGTCTTTAATATTTGAATTTATTTGTGATATTTAGTCTTCTATCTACTTTAACATGTATGATTCTCGAAACAATTATTACATAATTTTCCTAGCCCAGGAATTTCCAAAAAGTGGTCTGCGTTTTTTGTGCTTTCAATATTACTGGAGATATAAAGAGTTTGGTTCAGATTTCAATTTTGTTAAATAAAAGCAAAATTGTCGAAATCTGAACCAAATTGTTCATATCTCGGGCAATATTAAAAGCACAAGAAATGCAGACCATATTTTGGAAATTGCAGGACTAGCGAAATTTTGTCATTATTATCTCTAGAAATTTACTTCTAAAATTAGGTTGACAAATAAATGCAGCAAATTATATCAAAATCAAGACGATATTCAAGTCATCTTGCATACTGTCATGTTTCGTGGGACACCCTGTACTATAAAAACCAAGAAAAATGCGTATACATGTTTAATTTGTTGGCATTTAAAAAAAATACTTTCAACTTATTTGTCTTTTAAATGTTGGAAAATATAGAGGGACATGGTGTCCCACGTACTGGCAGTTGCAGGACGACTTGAAAGTCGTCTTTGTTCTCTGAATTTAAACATTCTGTCGTCAATCTACTTTACATGTATAATTCTTTAAACATAAACCACAACATTCTTCTTGTCCTGGCATTTCTAAAATGTCGTCTGCCTTTTCTGTGCTGTCAATATTACCGAAGATATTAAGAATTTCGTTCAGATTTTAATTTTATTAAATAAAACCAAAAATGTCGAAATCTGAACGAAAATCATAGAAAGCACAAAATATGCAGATTTTGTGCTTATAAACTCTAGAATTAAACTACTAACATTAGATTAACAAATAAATGCCGCAAACAATTTTAAATATCAAAGACGACCTTTAAATTCTTAAAAACGAATTATAAAAGGAAATGGAGCACCTGGCTAAATCTTCTCTGGTTTGCATTTCTGGCCCCACTAAATCTAAACAAATATTTCTTTGAAACCGGATATTAAAATGTTAATTCCAACAACGATTCACAGAGCTATCATGCAAATTTAGCCTAGAAAACAAAAATGTTAGGCGCCTAGTAAACAAAATATCAGTCTAAGAAACAAAATTTTTAGTTTAGGAAACAAACATTTCAGCCTAGAAAACAAAAATGTTAGCCTAGAAAACAAAAATGTTAGCCTGGGAAAACAGAAATGTTAGTGTTGAAAACTAAAAAGGTTAGCCAAGGAGAAAAACATTTTAGTCTAGAAAACACAAATGTTAGCCTAGAAAACAAAAATGTTAGCCTAGGAGACAAAAATTTTAGTGTTGAAAACAAAAATGTTAACCTAGAAAACAAAAATGTTAGCCTAAAAAATAAAATTGTTAGTCTAGGAAATATAAATATTTAAACTTTTATAACTTAACTTAACGTTTTTGACTAAATTAAAAAGCAAAAATACTTAATTCTAAAGAAATCCTAAAAATTTTAACCGCAAATGAAATTTTTCCAGATAAATGCATGTGTAAATTTCCAGAAGTATAAAATATAGCAGTTGATGTTTTGATTTAAAAAAAGATAAAATTAACGTTTATCTTGGCTAAATGTAAAACTCAAAATTCTGCAGAAAGCAATTTTAAATTAGTGTGAATTAAAAGACTGACCAAATCTAATTGTAAATAAACCAAATGTAAATGAACTAAATGTAAATAAACTAAAAGTAAATGAACCAATTGGAAATAAACGAAATGTAAATGAACCAGATGTAAATTTAAAGGAACTAAATCATATGTTAATGAACTAAAAGTAAATAAACCAAGTGTAAATAAACGAAATGTAAATGAACCAGATGTAAATTTAAAGGAACTAAATCATATGTTAATGAACTAAAAGTAAATAAACCAAGTGTAAACAAACCCCCCTAAAAACTAGCATTAAGAAGAAATGTTAAAGAGATTTATTGAAATAATTTGAGAAACTATCCTAACACGGACAAATTGTCACCTGATATAGGAAAATGAAATATATGAAAGTTTAATATATTAGGCTTGAGGCAAGGTCGGAAAGGCCTGGGTAGCATAATATGGGGGCCCACAGGATTACATCCCCCCTTCCCTCAGTACGTATAAAGTGGACCAACTGTAGAAGTTTTTATAAAAATTTACAAAAGGATAAACAAACATATAGTAATTATGAAGAAAAGTTTGAAGCAACTACTACGCAAATAATTTAACTGGATACAGCAGTTAGCTAGAACTGTTAATTCTAAATGTGCAAAATTGTTCATGATCTTTTAGTTTTCAGATAAATTATAATATTACTCTGGAGTTCTTTTTAGTCTACATAAATCATAGACTAAATAATAACAGAGCTGGACACTCTTGTATTGTATAGATTTGATGATCAATGCATGGGGGTTGAAGGGAGCTTTGATCAGGAGGAATAACTTAAATTAAGATGTGGAAAGGGTATAGTTTAGATTCTCAATGTAAAAGTGCCCAAAGGGGATATCGAGCTCAAGTGAACAAGACTAAGAGTTTTTTTCGCTAAACTAACCTGAAGGGTCCAACTATATGGACACATACCGAAGGCTGTTTAGAAATATCTTGAATTTTTAACGTTAATATGGTTAATTAACCCTATTCCTGCTGGGGTTTCAATTTGACCCACCCTTGTAGTTTTTATTACATAACTCAAAAAGTATTGGTCTAAGGCTGTTGAAATTTTCTGGCTTTTCCTACATACCCAAAGCCCTCCCTTTAGGCCTAAAACCGGGCTTTAATACTAACTGCCTGAGTCCTCAGGTCCCTGAACAAAGACCATAAAAAAGGGGTAGCAGAGCCCTTTTTTTAATTTTCGGTTTAAAAGTACCTTTTTTAACCCTTTCTCTGCTGGGGTACTTGAAAACCAGGATATGCTGGAAAACTAAAAATGTGCAAATTTCCTTTAACAGGTTGTTTGCAAAAAAAGAGATAGGGTTAAAACTGGCGGAAACTGCACAATTATGAAACGACAATTTAGTTATAATAGCTTATCTCTTATCTATCAAATAGGAACCTGAGGGAAGGGATAGGACGGAAAGAGGAGGGGAAGGGGGGATGGGACCTAGAGGGGAATGATGGAAAGGGGAGGAAAGTGATGGGAACTAGAGGGGAGTAATTGGAAGTGGAGGAAAGTGATGGGAACTAAAGGAGAGGGATGGGACTGAAATGGGAGTGATGGGAACTAGAGGGAAGGGATGGGAAAAAAAGGAAGTAATAAGAACGTGAATGATAAAGCTTGGAATGGGAACGACGCGAAGGGGGGAAATAGGTTAATATGAAAATGGGACAGGGGGGAAGAATTAAGGGGAATGATGGGAAAGGGAGAGAAGGAATTAGAGAGGGTTTTTTATTCGGCGATAATACATATTTTTATCAAAGATTTTTTAAGTGCTTATGTTTGAATTTTTAAAAAACTTTAATAGATATATTTAACTAACCTTGCTAGTGCTCTTCCTCTTGGATTAAATCTGGGAGCAGGCGGGTCAGCACGACCTCCACCGAGAAGAGCTCTGAAGTATACATGTACATCGTTGACAAATCGAAAAATTAAAGAGTTTTAGGTCGTCTTCGAAATCTCATCCTTTATGGATATTCCTGTGCTTATGTGTAAACATTAATTTACAGAAATGCTGAAACATCGTATATTTAAAAATAAAACTTATTCTTTCATTTTTTTCATGGCTCTTTATGTATGTTAATTTAAGGCCAATAAATTAGCTAACAAAAATAACGTTTCCCTGTTTCACGGTTTTTATGTCAATTTCATTAGCACTTATATCTTGAATGGGCTATTTTTTTCTAATAGAGATTGGGAGGGGGCGAGATACATGTCCCTAGTCCAACTGTTTAAGCCCAGCTCATTAAAAATAGACCCCTTACTTTACTTTTTTTTTACAACTATGGAGTAGAAAAAACCGGGGGGGGGGGGCTAAATTTATGTATAGCGGGGGGGGGGGGGCCAAACGCCCCCCCTAAAAAAAGGCCTTAAAGAATAGGTATAGGGTTGAAATGCATGTGCATAGCACAATTTTTCAATGCCAGCGTATTGAACAAAAAATTAGACCGAAAACTTTAATAGTTTGGGTGCTATAGAGGGTTGAAAAAAAGGCCAAAAAAAGGAAAATGAAAAAATACCTTTTTTTTATTTCAAACAAATACCAAACTGTGATACATTTTTCTCCATCGTTTTTTCAAGGGCTTTCAAATATATAGTTTTTAGATCTGTAGCTTTAGTCACAAAAAGTTATGGGCTATTTTAGATTTATTTTTTTCCTAAGACCGGCCTTTTTTCGTCCTGTGCATTCAAAAATTTTTTTTTTTTTACAAAAAATCTATTAAATTATTTTTTATAAAAAGTCACAAAATTTCACGATTGTACAGTGGTAGGCGATTATATCAATACACCAAAGACGACTTTTTTTAGTTTTAATTGTTAACAAGCTTTTTTCGAATTAAAAGTTTAAAGAATTAAAAGTAATAAAAGATAGTCTTTTTAATCTTTGTTTCAATGTTTTTGTGTATCCATGCTGATTGAAAGAATTATATGAATCAAAATTGAAATCGAAAGTCGTCTTCATTATATTGATATAATCGCCCACCACCGTAGTAAATGAGAGTGCTAGGACAGAAAAACTACAGGGGGCACCAAACGCCCCCCCCCCCGCCATAATCTACATGAGTCGCCCTGCGCGACAACAGTAGGCGTCCATTTTTTGAATAGTGTTTTTGAGCTTTTTCTATCTTTTTTCTATCGTTAAATACTTACGCAATTAAGCCAAATAAACCAGGTCCACTACTCCCACCTAAATTGTAAATCAGAAATTTTTAATACTACCATTAGTCTCAATTTCATGAACGGCATTAATGGAAAATTTTTAACAGCTCTAGCCATTAATGGTTCCGTTATTACAAAATTAATGGCGTTAACGGCATCAAGCGCCAAAAACATGTTGTTAACGGTAAAAAAACAGTATTAACGGTTAATAAACACAGAAGACGTCGTTTAAAAACATAAAAACGCGTAAAATTTTGCAATTTTTATCAGAAAATGACGAAATTTTCCTCTTTTTTTTAGCTTTTTTGCTAACGTTTTTAATCGATAATTGTTTTTCAAAAACGGCTTATCTGTTTCGTTACGATTTAAAAATTAACGGTTTTTGCCGTTTGCTAACGGACTTTTCCGTTAATTTTCGAAAACTTCCGTTTTGTTAACGGAACTTCCCCAGTACTAGGGTTACCCAACAAATGATGATACTTCAGAGACGATTGTACAAGATTTGTTTAGCCTCTTTTCTTGCATTCAGGGTTCCTTATAGGCCAACACGGGTTTATATCTGTGCTTTATAATTTACTAAACCATCAAAATAATCAATTGAACGGAGAAACCAAGAACCAAGCTTCAAATCGTCATATTTTAGAGTTTTGGGTCGTCTTTACAGTCTCATCCTTTGTGGGTAAACCTGTACATTAATCAGCAAAACTGTGTGATGAAATCAAACAATCATCCCCAGGATGTATCCTGGAATGTATCTAAAATGCAACCAATCAGAGTTAATTGATTGTAAAAGCTGAAGAAACCAAGAAATTATAAATGAGAGAAAGCTTTATGGTCGAAATGAAGATAGAGGCTTGGAAAGTGTACACTGTGGATACAATGATTCGGCAATCGGGAACTTTAGGATTTGTTCAGATTTCAATTTATTAAATTAAACCAAAATTGTTAAAATCTTAACGAAATTCTTCATATATCCAGTAATTTTACAAAAAAAAGGTAGACCACATTTTGAGTTTTGGAAGTGCTATAGGAATGGGTATGAAGTGATGATTGTTGACTTCATGTCGTCTTTGAACTATCATGTTTTGTGGGACACGTTGTACATTATATTTTATTCCTTTTTGTACCTGATGAACGAGAATTAGATGATGAACCGGAATCAGATGATGAACTAGAACTAGATGATGAACCAGAATCAGATGATGAACCAGAACCAAATGAAATACTATCAAATTTTTATGATTTATTTCTATTCTTACAATCAGTAAACATTAGAGATATTTATACGAAGGGTTCGGATAATCATGAAAAAGTTCTCAATATTTAAAAAACTAAATCCTGTATGTCTGTAGCGTATAAATACACCAGAGAGGGTTAAAACTAGCGAATACAAAAAAAATAAAAAGTTAAAGGAACTGCAAGCGATTTAAATATGGCATTGCCCGATTCACACCGGACCACTTAAAAGCTTGGTATGATAAAGTATGAATTAGATATCAATGTTATTAAATTTTAGAGACTGATTCTTTTTAATTGGAGTTTCTTTAAAGGTGAAATGCTCATATCGAATACAGGCATTTATATTATTCACTTTGAAACCTAGAACAACGACATTTATATGGAGTATTCAGACTTATATTCACTTTGAAACCTAGAACAACGACATTTATATTGGAGTAGACTTATATTCACTTTGAAACCTAGAACAACAACATTTATATTGGAGTATTCAGACTTATATTCACTTTGAAACCTAGAACAACGACATTTATATTGGAGTATTCAGACTTATATTCACTTTGAAACCTAGAACAACAACATTTTCTTCCACACTTTAGATCAGGTAAAAGTTTTACGGGTACCGTTGTGAATCGTGCATTCATAAACAATAAAACATAGAGTACCCTATCTTTAGGCATTTCTAAGATGTAGTCTGGTTTGTGCTATGTGCATTCAAAGTTACTAAAATTTCCCTTAAAAAAAAACCAAATGTGTTTTGCCGTCATTCTTATTTTCATAAGAAAGATCTGCATATTGTTTTTTAAATTGTCAAGTTTAATGGTCCACCCTCTGTAAAGTTTAAATAATTCTGAGGGGAACACCCTGAATATAACTAAATCATATTTAGTGAAACACCCTGTAAACGGTTAAATCATGTTGAATGAAACACCCTGTATAAAATTAAATCATGTTTAATGAAACACTCTGTATATAATTAAATCATGTTTAATGTACAAAGTTTAATCATGTTTATAAAACACCCTGCAAACAATTAAATCATGTTTAAATTATGTTTAATGAAACACCCTGTAAAAAAAATCATTTTTAGTGGAACACCCTGTATAAAATTAAATTATAAATTTTGATGAAACACCCTGTAAAAATTTTCAGTGGAACACCCTGTATGAAATTAAATCGTGTTTAATGAAACACCCTGTAAAAAAAATCATTTTTAGTGGAACACCCTGTATAAAATTAAATTATAAATTATAAATTTTTCTCCCTGAATCCTCCACCTGAACTACCACTATCAGAACTAGTGCTCGCAGACTTGAAATATAAAAAACTGTAAAAGGGACTGTAAGCGTAATTTCATGTGACACTCCATGCAAAGATGTCAATGCCCGAGTTATAACCGTACAAGTCTGATAAAGAATAAATTAGATATCAATGTATTTTTTCTTTAAATTGTTAATTTTCATCTACGTTTTCTCTACAAAGTGAAGTGGGCATTTCTTGCTTTTATACAGAAATGGATCAGCTCACAGAAACAGAAACTGTTTGAGTCATGAACACGACGATATCTTCCACATTTTGGATCCGATTAAGGTATCAATTAGGTACCGTTGTAAATCGGGCATTGTCATTTTTGCATAGAGTGACATATAAAATCACACTTTCAGTTTCTTTAAAGTATGATTTAAGATTTCAAACTTCACATCTATATATAAATTTGGCTTGTCTGTTTGTCTGTTTGTCTGTTTGTNGAATCTGATCCTACTGTTCCACTGTTCCTGAATCTGATCCTACTGTTCCACTGTTCCTGAATCTGATCCTACTGTTCCACTGTTCCTGAATCTGATCCTACTGTTCCACTGTTCCTGAATCTGATCCTACTGTTCCACTGTTCCTGAATCTGATCCTACTGTTCCACTGTTCCTGAATCTGATCCTACTGTTCCACTGTTCCTGAATCTGATCCTACTGTTCCACTGTTCCTGAATCTGATCCTACTGTTCCACTGTTCCTGAATCTGATCCTACTGTTCCACTGTTCCTGAAGCTGCATGATATTACCGACGATGAAGCTGATGATGAGGATTCACCTCCTGAGAATTTACCCTGCCCCAGAACTGTTCCAATAAACAAACTAAAGAGAACAGACAATGTATAAAAGGACTATATACGTCAATGCCATATCAAATCATCAATAAATGTTATTAACAATTCTGTAAACACATTGCGACTCGATCTTTGGGGAAAACCAACAAACGCATTTTCTACAATTATAAAATTTTATGACGAGTTTAAAAATTGATAATTATGATTTTATGATTAGTTTATTATTTCAATTTCAATTTCAATATTTCATATATTATTGAAACGTTATCATATAGTTTACCTGGACAATATAATAACAAATGATGTCATTTTTAACATTTTCAGTTGTTTCTGAAAATTTGAAACATTTTTTTTTTAAATCCTTACTCAATTCCACGTTTTTTTGGATTTATAAATAGCTTGCTGGAGACTGTTCTACGTTTTCATAGTTGCAGTATTTTAAACATTTTGCCTTGCTATGCATTTTAGATATAAAACCAATAAAACGCGAGAAATAAAATTCAAAATATTTTTGTAATATTTCAAAAAAAAAATGAAATTTCTTGAACATTTTTTAACATTTTTTTAAAATTCATAAAAAATCCGAAAAAAAAACATAATTTCCTTACTGAGAGCATATTCATATTGCTCGATCTTGAACAGATCATGTTGGTCGTGTTTACAATACATTTAGAAACAGATCATGTAGGTCGTATTTACAATACATTTAGAAACAGATCATGTTGGTCATGTTTACAATACATTTAGAAACAGATCATGTAGGTCGTATTTACAATACATTTAGAAACAGATCATGTAGGTTGTGTTTACAATACATTTAGAAACAGATCATGCAGGTTATGTTTACAATACATTTAGAAACAGATCATGTAGGTCGTGTTTACAATATATTTAGAAAACAGATCATGTAGGTTGTGTTTACAATAGATTTAGAAACAGATCATGTAGGTCGTATTTACATTACATTTAGAAACAGATCATGTTTGTCGTATTTACAATACATTTAGAAACAGATCATGTAGGTCGTGTTTACAATACATTTAGAAACAGATCATGTTGGTCGTATTTACAATACATTTAGAAACAGATCATGTTGGTCGTGTTTACAATACATTTAGAAAACAGATCATGTAGGTTGTGTTTACAATACATTTAGAAAACAGATCATGTAGGTCGTATTTACAATACATTTAGAAACAGATCATGCAGGTTATGTTTACAATACATTTAGAAACAGATCATGTTGGTCGTATTTACAATACATTTAGAAACAGATCATGTAGGTCGTGTTTACAATAGATTTAGAAAACAGATCATGTAGGTTGTGTTTACAATACATTTAGAAGCAGATCATGTTGGTCGTATTTACAAAACATTTAGAAACAGGTGTTTACAATAGATTTAGAAACAGATCATGTAGGTCGTGTTTACAATAGATTTAGAAACAGATTATGTAGGTCGTATTTACAATACATTTAGAAACAGATCATGTAGGTTGTGTTTACAATACATTTAGAAAACGGAAGAAGAGTTTTTCCAAAGAAAATTTTAAAGAAGTTTTCATTGTTCACAATAAATATTACCTTAAGAAAACAAAAAAAAGTAAAATTTAAATTTAAAATATTTTTGGATTTTTTGTGATATCTCTTTCTTTTTTTTATAAGAAAATTCAATGAGGACATATTCGGGCAAAGGTTGAAATGAGATGTGGTGGGTAAAAATTGAGCTTGCCCTCAAATTCAAAGGGGTGTATTCCCCTTAACCCTATTAAGACTGGAGGACAATGTTCGCGCTTCGCGATAAAACTTGCCCCCCCCCCCTGGCTAAAATCCTGTGTACGTGATTGAATGAGGACGCACAATGAGAACACATTAAAAGGTTGTGCACGTTGAGGACGCATGTTGATGATGCAAGTAAAGTAATTGCTACATGGATAATGCACTTTTGTCAAATAATAAAGTTGACTAGTAAGGTTACAATGAACTGCGGGAAAGCAGTCTACCCTTTCAGGTTTTATACATATACATATATATATATATTGGGTGCGAGCGGTATTGCCGACTCTTATTTTCAAATTACTGTTGCAGGGGCCCTCCAGTAGGTATGAAATGCCTTTGGGCTCTATGCGAAGTAGAGAAATACCGCGGGAAAGCACGGTATAGGCCAGCTCAAAGTTTTATAGTGCGCGCATCAGAACGCATAGGTACGACCAGGCGCTACAGGAGGGAGGGAGGGAACCCTCGACGTCATGAGCCTCCGCTATGCAGACACGAGCCTCCCAGATTTGATGGACAGACCGAGCCTCCGCTATGAAGAAATGAGCATGCGAAATACATCAAAATGTGCCTGTGTATTACAGGAGGATTTTTTTTAACTTGTGTTTTAAGTTTAAATAAAAGATTTTTCACAAATTTTTCGACAATATGGCATGAGAGGTTACTCAAAGATGAGAAGTATTTATCAATTATCATAAATAGTACCTCATCATGAGTAATAAAATAGCATATAGAACTTTAAACATGTTTAACTAAAAAAGAAAAATATTTAGCGAAAAAAAAATTTGAATTGAATTTCATTTGATCTTTTATCATCTTTGATTAAAGAAATACCTTTTTTTTAGTTCAAATTAAATCTAGAAAATTAGCATCATTTATCTAAATCTTAATATTTTTCAAATTAAGGTATTGTTTAAATCAAAGATTACAACACAAAAAATTAAATTTACTCCAGAAATATTTCTACAAATATCTTTTTTTTAAAAGAAATGTTTAAAGTTTTAGCATAAATCTTATAAACCACTTTATAAACTTTAGTAGATTTCTTGTGCCACTACGTCAAAAAAAAATTTTCATTAAACATACAAACCAAATTTTAAAAAAGTTGTACTATTTATGGTGGAAGCTCGTTTACTGCATATAACAGAGGCGTGGTCTGCTCATAGCGTCAGGGGGTTGGTTCCCTTCCTTGCTACAGAGGGGCAAAGTGATTAAATACTAAAGTGGGCCAAACTCATAGTTGGATGACGATGTTACCCTCTGTTCCAACCCTTACGCTGAGTATCCTCCCTTTTCTTTATACTCCCTCACCATTGTTTTTATCTGCAATTCTCATTCGTTTATAGTGGGCCAACCAATTAAAACAACCTACTCTGGTTAGGCGGGTCCAAACTACATAGTAAATTGTGATTTTTTATTTGTATTATCTCGTGCTTTGTAGTTGAATAAAAATATGAATATGAATTAGAAGTGCCAGGCAAAATCAATGAATTAATTAAGTGACTAAATAGTATTTACATATAAACTACATAGAAACGTACAAAAAATACTGATTTTAAATCGTGAAAATTTCAAAATTCTATCTGAAGACGACATTTACATGGGTCTTTAGTCTATTTTTTCTAGTCTTTACTTTCCAAACGAAATCTTTTCATGAAATTATTTCCAAACCAAATAAAACCTTATGGCCCAACATGTCGTCGTTTCCTTAGTCTGTTCCACTTTAGTATTTATTCACTTTGACAGAGGGGAGGGGTGGTATTTGGGTTTCGCGCCGAGGGGGGACAGATCCAGAGATTTCTCAGTTCAATAAATTGAAAATAGGAATAGTGTCAAGTCCATCATGCGGCAAATTTATCACAGCTGGGAACCTCCCTGAAGATGGTCGATATTGATCCTACTGTCTCCATAACGTCATGAAAAACAAGCTCAGATACAAGTCATATGACCTGAAAAAGGGTCAGTTCACCTCGACAAAGACGACCTCTCCAGTCTCAGGCATCCTCTGATTCCTGGAACTATCATATTTCTTCAGATGGTTTGGTGTCCTATAAGCTCACCAGGACTGCAATTCTTTGGATTATTTTATCTCTGGCATCACTGACAGGGATGTCAATAGAAACCCACATAACACCAAGGTGTCGCTTAATAAATCTGTTTATTCATACCCAATAAAGCTGATTTCCTCCAAGTTTTATCAGTACATCTAAATTATTTAAGATTTCATTGCGAAAAAAAGGTTGAATTACCTATTGGGTTGCAATACCTCACGTGGGTATGTACTATGTGGTATGTGGGTGCAGTCACTACTCTCTCAAATGAGTGTTCCAAAAATAAAAAGATATTGCAAAAACAGTATTCCAAATTTTATTTTTTTCCAAAAATAAAAAAGTACTGCAAAATTTAGTTATTCCAACAATAAGAAAATATTGTAAAAGTTTAAGTCTTGCAAAAAATAATAAGTGTTGCAAATAGTTACAGTATTGCAATAAAAGATTTTAAATTTAAATTCTTTCTGGCAATTTTTAAAATATACAAATCATATTTAATGCCTTCTTTTTTAATTAACGCATACACAATACATACATAATTCACACAACACAATACACAACTCAAAAGATAGGAGATGGATGCAGCTGCAGGTGCAAAATATACAAAGCAACTGATTGATGTTGTTAATTGATGAAGTCAAAATCCCCCCCCTCCCCCACCTTGATCGGTAACGCAATACGCCCAAAAAAATGGAAAGCAATAAAATTAAAATAATCATAAACCTTCCCTGGGGTCCCTAGATGTCCCACAAAAAATTTGGGCCCGACGGGTTCAGCCGTTTTGACGTTTATTGGATACAAACAGACAGACAAACAAACAAACACCAAAATAGACAAGCCAAATTTATATATAGATAATTATAACTCTTAATCCTTGTACATTTTACCATTTACTTCAGTCTTTACTATTTTTAGATTATAGATATAACTCTTACAACTTGTACATTTTACCATTTAATTCAGTCTTTACTCTTTTATAGATTATAGATATAACTCTTACTCCTTGTACATTTTACCATTTAATTCAGTCTTTACTCTTTTATATATGGATAGATATAACTCTTAATCCTTGTAATTTTACCATTTACTTCACTCTTTACTCTTTTATAGAATATAAATATAACTCTTAATCCTTGTAATTTTACCATTTACATCAAGTCTTTACTCTTTTATAGATTATAGATATAACTCTTACTCCTTGTAATTTTACCATTTACATCAGTCTTTACTCTTTTATAGATTATAGATATAACTCTTACTCCTTGTAATTTTACCATTTCTTTTATAGATTATAGATATAACTCTTACTCCTTGTAATTTTACCATTTACATCAGTCTTTACTCTTTTATAGAATATAGATATAACTCTTACTCCTTGTACATTTTCCTTGTTCTCCTACAGGGTGTCCCACGAAACATGGTAGTTGGTAAATAGTTTTGAATGTCGTCTTCCATTCACTGAATTATATATTACAGGCTGTTTGCAGTTAATTTCGTTAAAAAAATATTTTGCTCAAATATATTTTACTTCGACAAAATATGGAAGAAGAAGCCATCATATTGATATTTACAAAAACCTTTCAGTGGGGGGATGCAGTGCAGTACGATATTTGTTTATTGAAATTTAATTCAATTCAAAACTTACAATAAACATGGTCAGATAAACCAATACACAGATAAATGTTGTGATATGAATGATTTTTCTTGGACACCAATACACAGGTTTAAAAAGGAATGGACTGATCTGAATCTGAATTGCTGGGAAAAAAATCCCAGCATTTGTATACTAGCGACATTTTCGTCGATCATTTTATAAAACTAATAGACTTTTGAAGAAAACTTTTCTTGAAATATAATTTTTTTTAAATGGCCTAAAAAGACCTTCAAACTTATGAGAAATAAAAATTTTGCAATTCCCACATTAACATATCTTAGAATCATTAGAGGCCCTATATGAGACCATTGATGTTATTTATTAATTTAATTAATGTTATTATTAACATACAAATGTTAATGTTAATTGATATTAACGTATAAATGTTACAGGTTAATGTTATTGTTAATGTATATGTTAACATTATATACTGACAGTTATAACCTTTTATAATTGTTTAAAGTCAATGTTAATGTTAATGTTAATGTTAATGTTAATGTTAATGTAATGTTAATGTTAACATTATATACTGAAAATCATAAACTTTCACAAATTATTTAAAGTCAATGTTAATGTCAATATCAATGTTAATGTTAACATTATATACTGACAATCATAAACTTTCACGAAATGTTTAAAGTCAATGTTAATGTTAATGATAATGTTAACATTATATACTGACAATCATAAACTTTCACGAAATGTTTAAAGTCAATGTAAATATCAATGTTAATGTTAACATTATATATACTGACAATCATAAACTTTCACGAAATGTTTAAAGTCAATGTTAATGTTAATGTTAATGTTAATGTTAACATTATATATACTGACAATCATAAACTTTCACGAAATATTTAAAGTCAATTTTAATAATAATGTTAATGTCAATGTTAATGTTAACATTATATACTGACAATCATGGTTTGGCATGGAATGACCCAAATGATAAGCATTTTTTTTTCAATTTTAAAACGATGCTTTAAAATGGGGATTGATTTTTGTCTGATATATATATATATTAAAAACTAAAATCCTAAGAGAAACTAATTGGCAAGAAATATATAGACCAGGAACCGCCATATCTAATGCGTCAAATTTGTGTATTGCAGTGGGAGGCGATCAAAACAAAGAATTCAGGGGCAAAAAAAGGTTTTAAATTTTAAAAGAAAGTTAAACCTCGGAAACAAGGATAAGTGGGAATCTTTTTACCTTGCTTCTCCTTTATAGTTGAACAAATCTCACTGAGCATGAATAAATTTTCCATATTGATCTAAAACCAAAAAATCATATTTAAATAAATAATTTGTATCCGCACTAACTTAATATATTAACTAGTTTCTTTTGTTTTTGATTGTAACATCATTCTGTTTATCAGCGTTTAATCCTTTCTCTTCAACTGCTGTGGGGGCACTGGATTTGTTTACATTCCTCCCACAGTGTACAGTACACAATTTGCGTATATCTCAGTTGGGCGTTCCTGGTCTATATATTTGTTGCTAATTGGCATCATCCCTTGTCAGAGACATTTTCAAAAGTCGTCTTTTTCATTTTCCCGCCAAAATATAGAGTAAAATAAAACAAAGAGATTTTGTTTTGCCATGCACATTTCTTTTATAGGTTTAAATCCGAGCTACGCTAATTAATCGCAAACACTTATAATCATATTACCCGTGGTTTGGACATGTCTATCGTCTTCATTGATTTAATTATCGTTATAATTCGATTTAAACAAGATTAAAATGTCTAAAGTGCCGATCTCTGTAGAGTAATCAACCACGTCAATTTGAAGAACATTGCACGTTGAAATTTTAAATGTTTTCAATCATTACTCTGCTAATTGATGAGCCTTTGAGAAGAAAATATAAAACCGAATAAAGTTGATTTATCATACTAGAGGAACTACGAGCTCACAAAGTCGAACTAGTGTTGTTGCATAAATTTCACCTATTCCCTTTGTCTAGTTGCCGTGAAATTGACGATCCTTACATCCTATCATAGATTAATAACAATACAGATAGAACACTGAATGTCGTCTTTTTAATATTCAGGAATTTTTTGTTAACGATAACCCTGAGGCAGAGGTCCAAATGAGCATACTCTCAGTGTCTGTCTTGTAATTCAACGCTACCTGTGGGGAAATGCTTAATGAGCTTCTGCCTCAGAGTAATTGTTAAATCTTGAAAAGACGACATCTAGTATTCTATCTGTATTGTTATTAATCTATGCTTCAAATATTAACCGTAATTTTAACTTTGCCCGGCCGCTGTGAACCAAAGATTAAAAACCATTTCACACAAATTAATGAGAATTTCGCCCAGTACTTTTAAAAACTAAATTTATGACAAGTTTTGGAAACTTGAAATATACAAGCCTAGGGCTGCAAAATAGCAGAAGTTGACCGACCCTAAGAAAGACCGTTTAGTTTTCTTTTCTTTGTGAAAAAACGATAAGTTCGTTCAATTATATCGAAATATAACAGTTTAATGCAAAAAAGAATTTTGCACCGATCGTAAAATAAGACAAAGAAAAAACTTACTTTACAAATGATTAAAATTAGAAATAATATTTTTGATTTGTTTGTTTGAATTAAATAACAAAATAATTTTTTTCAGCTTTATTCTTTGAAGATTATATGTATCTTTTAGCCTTTGTAGCCATTTGTTGATTGCATTTTTTTCTTTTATTTATGAGAAATATCTTAACAAATTGGTTTTCGTGACTGAACTTGAGAATCTTTTAAGCCAGGTTAAGATTGAAAATGGTTTTATAAAAATAGAGTAATCCTATAAGTAATGACTTATATAATTTTGCTCTCTAAATGTAACTTTAAAATCAGAATTTATCGTTGGTTCAGGTTGAGTATCTGGGAAGGGAGGGAACCCCCGGACACCATGAGCCTCCGCTATGCAGACACGAGCCTCCCAGATTTGCTAGGCAGACCGAGCCTCTGCTATGCAGTAATGAGCATGCGCAATAAATCAAAATGTGCTTGTGTAATACAGGAGGTTTTTTTAAACTTGTCTTTTAAGTTTAAATAAAAGATTTTTTTGAAATTTTTAGACATAGAGGCATGAGAGGCTTCTCAAAGATGAGAGTAAATTTATTAATACTCATAAATAGTGCCTAATTATGACTAATAAAATGGTATCTAAAACTTTAAACATTTTTTACACGAAAAGGAAAATATTTAGAAAAAAAATTTGAACTGATTTCATTTCATCTTTTATAATCTTTAATTTTAGCGATACCTTTTTTTGAAGTTCAAATTAAATCTAACAAATTTGCATTTATTTTTTAAATCTTAACATTTTTCAAAAAAAGGTATTGTTTAAATCAAAGATTACAACAAAACAAACCAAGTTTACTCCAGAAATATTTCTCCAAATATCTTCCTTTCTGCGTAAGAAATGTTTAAAGTTTTAATATAAATCTTATAAACCATTTTATGTGTCCATATATGTTTCTAATTATGAAAATCAATGAGCAACTCTAATCTTTAGTAAAATTCTTATGACACTACGTCAAAAAAAAAATTGTTAAAGTCTTTATCACTCATAAAAACCAAGATTTAAAAAAAGCTGTGCTGTATGGTGGAGGCTCGTTTACTGCATAGCGGAGGCACGGTCTGCCTAGCGAATCTGGGAGGCTCGATATCTGCATAGCAGAGGCTCATGGCGTCCGGGGGTTCTCTCCCTAATCTGGGAAAGACCAAAAGTTTTAACTCTGAAGGTTAATAAAGAATATATATCGTTGGTTCAGTAAATAACAAAATAGATTTGCTCGCAAAATGGGAAATAAGGAGTACGGCCAATTAAAGTTTATTAGATCTTTGCAATTTATTCCATTCTCTCTCTCTCTCTGTTTATGTTTATGTATAAACTGAGTAATGTTTTACATAAGTTCTTATTTGTCAAAAATTAAATTAAAAGACCTTTTTTAGCCATAAAAAAACCTCTATAGAAAATGAACCAGAAACGTTAGTGGTCTATTTTTTATTTTTTACCCTATCTCGGTTGGGGGGGGGGGGGGGTTTTCCGCCCTCCCCCTCTGTGGTTTATTCTGAATAACTTAAAAATTACTTACATTAAAAGTTTCAGCAACTTGTTTACTTTTTCAACATCATAGTTGTGAACAAATGTTGCTAAAAATTTTTTTTGATGCATAGGGTTAGGGTGGAGAATAGTCTAACGGCGGGTCGGTATTTAAAAAAATCAGAAATGGTTAATAAATTTTTTATTGGTTAAGCTATAACAGGGCTAAGACTTATATATTTAGAATGGCCATGAAAAATGGATATAATAACATGTAATGAAGCATATGTTAATATTTGTCAGAAGTAAAAATAATCGTTTTGAAAATTTGTTCGACATAATTTCCTCCCTCACACCCTAACCATTGAATTAGAGCCTTAGAGGTATAATTTTTTTTTAATGAGCAGGCCTTGAAAAGTTAGAATAGGGACATGTATCATAGCTCAACTATCTCAACTCAAAATCATAGGAGGGGGGGGGGGGGTGGAAAACACCCTCCCCTCATGTTGAGTTATTCTGGAAAATGTTGGCAATGAATGTGTGACTTTATGTAGAGGGGAAGGCTATCCAAACACATTTTGCCTCCGATGACTTTTTGATTTTTTTTTCAAACCTCCCTTGCACACTTACCATTTAAGTTAGGACACTTTTTTTAATGAGCTGGCCCCCATATTTATTTTATAACAAAAATTAGATTCATAATGAGTTCCTGACTTAGAGCGTGTTCCTCCAAGAACGATTTCACACCGTTCTTTTTAAACATTTACTGTTCGCTCAACGTTCGCTAATTAATAGATCGTTCCCATATTTTTTCCAAAGTATGGCATCCTTCTTGACAATTTCGCTTGTTCCCGTGAAAGAACGATCGTTCCCCAGGAACAACGCCAAGTCCTAGTTCCTCAGAAACGACGTCCAGCCCTAGTTCCCCAGGAACGACGCCAAGCCCTAGTTCTCCGAAAACGATGTCCAGCCCTAGTTCCCCATAAACGACGTCCAGCCCTAGTTCCCAAGGAACAACGTCCAGTCCTAATTCCCAAGGAACGACGTCCAGCCCAAGTTCCCCAGGAACGACGTCAAGCCCCAGTTCCCAGGAACGACGTCGAGTCCTAGTTCCCCAGGAACGACGTCGAGCCCTAGTTCCCTAGGAACGACGTCGAGCCCTATTTCCCCAGGAATGACGCCCAGCCCTAGTTCCCCAGGAACGACGTCGAGCCCTAGTTCCCCTGAAAGGACGCCCAGCCCTAGTTGTACCATAGGAAAGACGTCAAGCCCTAGTTCCCAGGAACGACGTCGAGCCCTAGTTCCCCTGGAAGGAGGCCCTGTCCTAGTTCTCCAGGAACGACGTCAAGCCCTAGTTCCAAGGAACGACGTCGAGCCATAGTTCCCCGCAGGAACGACGTCGAGCCATAGTTCCCCGCAGAAACGACGTCGAACCCTAGTTCCCCTCGAACGACGCCCAGCCCTAGTTCCTCAGGAACGACGTCCAGCCCTAGTTCCCCTGGAAGGACGCCCAGACCTAGTTCCCAAGGAACGACGTCCAGCTCTAGCTCTATACCACCAGTAAGTGTGGTATACATTTAATCAAATTATACTAGGTGTTCCTTGATTAATTAGTTCCCTAGGTGTCTACTGCTTCTGCTAGCATGATTTAATTATCGCTGACATTGTCCTAATTGTATACAGTCGGCAAATAAAGATATAAGAAAAAATACTTTGGGTTTAGAAATGTTATTCACAGATGTTTGTGAACCTAATTTCAAACTTCGCACTATTAGAAGCTAGCTGAAGTGCCCAGTGTTGCCTGTGGATTTGAAAAAATGAATTTTAAAAAAAATGGAATCCAAAAAAAAATTTCTTTTGCCTTTGTCACCTCCGAGGTAACCATAAGTTTTCTCAACAAATTTCAGCCGATTCGGTCCAGCAGTTCGGCCAGCTATAGCTAATTAGACAATATATTTGAGAGCAAAGACGGGACTAACAATATTTTATCTGTGCATAAACTTTGCTTGTCTGGCTGTTTTGTCCATTTGTGTCTACTAAACGTAAAAATGGTGAACCGATTTGGTTAAAATTTCATGTGGCAACTGGGAAGATTTAAAGCTGGTCGAACTTGAATAATGTTGGCGCAATTTCAGTTTTAGCAAATTAAAATGATAAAATTGCCATTTGATAAGTAACAGTTCAAAGCTTAAAAGTTGTAGATAGAAAAGATGATGCAAAGCGCCCTAAAACTAAAAGCCTTGCATATCATAAATATTTAGTAAAAATTACTTTATTTATACATTTTAAACATGGTAATATGTCAAGTTTATTAAAAGAGGGAAATATGTGCAAACAGTTACAATAAAGGTAGATACATAAAGTTCATAATAAACTAACTTATTTAAATTTTTAAACGCGTTTTTAAAAGGAAAACTTTTTTACATTTTTCCATTTTTATTGAAGAGCATATAATCAGCTTGTTTGGGTTAAGACATGATATAATATATAATAAAAAATAATTTAGATTTTAAACATATATTTGACAATCCCAAATATATATTTGACAATCCCAAATATATATTTGACAATTCCAAACATATATTTGACTATCCCAAACATATATTTTTGACAAACCCAAAACATATATTTGACAATCCCAAACATATATTTGACAATCACAAGCATATATTTGACAATCCCAAACATATATTTGACAATCCCAAAGTTTTTTCCACAACTAAAGCCGTTTTAGGCTTTTCAACTGAATACCTGACAAAAAATAGATTAATTTTTTTTTTTTTTAGATTATAGTTAGAGCCAGAGAATTAAAAAGGTACATCAAATAAATCTAAAATAGTACATAACATTTTTTTTTATAATTTGAGCTAAATACACATTTTACATATTTGACAAAAGTCTTTAGCGAATGGATGCAGAAACCTGTGTCACGTGATAAAATTTGGCAAAAAAATATTTTTTAGTTTTTGTTAGATTTTTTATTTTTGAAATATTTAAACCTTCCCAGCATCCTTTCCATTAAAGTTAGAGGTCTATTTTTTAAATGGGTTGGACTTAAGAGTATGACAAGTACATCAAATAAATCAAATAAAGTTCACAACATTTTTTTTATAATTTGAGCTAAATACACATTTTACATATTTGACAAAAGCTTTAACGAATGGATTCAGAAACACGGGACACGTGATAAAATTTTTTAGTATTTGTTAGATTTTCTTTTTGAAATATTTAAACCTTCCTAGCATCCTTTCCATTAAAGTTAGAGGTCTATCTTTTGTAAATGAGTTGGATTTAAAAGTTTGACAAGTACGATCCACTCCCCTCAATATCAACTCTAAGGGTGGAGTCACAGGGGGGGGGGGGGAGTAATTCTATATTTTACAAAAATTTACAAACCTGGGTAGGTTTACAATCTTTACATTTATACTAATAATACATAATACAGTGAAAAACAGAAAATTTTAGTTTAGAAAGACGACTTTTCGACTCAAGTTGTTAAAATTATTAAAATCAATAAACTATATTATAACTTTTATATCGTCTTCCTAATCCAGTTTTTAGGTTCTCACTGTAGGCTAATTGTTGAGGATATACTGATACTTTACATCAAATTAAAAACTAAAAACGTTTTAGCTGATTACAAAATGACAATTAATTAAATTAACAATATGCATTGTTAATAGGTAATAAATAATAAAAGTGACCTTCCATTTTAAGAGGAGCATCACGATTCACAACAGTACCCTTCAAATTATTCTATAAATGTCTAAAAGGAAATTTCTTAACATATTAAGGTTGATTAGAATGTGCTTTTGGCAAATTTAATCAAAACCAGTTCCAGTTTTTATACAATTACGTATTTGATTGTAATCTTTAGAAACTATTTTAATTATATCTCAAAAATGCGATTTATTTTTAAAGTTATAATTAGTAAAGAAAGTTTTTTTTTGGATTTTATTTTAATAACTATGAAAAAAAGTAAACAAGTTTTTTTTCACACATTCTAATTTTTAATCTCTACATCTTTGCAACCCCATGTTACCTTTGATTTTAAAACTATAAATTATGTGAGATCAAATAGTCAAAGCTTGAAATATCAAAGGTATCAACCATTGCAGGTTGAAAAAATATAGAAAATTTGAGAATCCCCTAGCATTCACATGACTGTTGTCTTTAATTCCATGGAAGAAAAAAAAATATTTTGGCACTGAATATTTTAAAATATTTATGAAAATTAACATAGTCACTCTCAGCTCATGTACATTTGAACCTGAGCAGAACCAACCGTTACGCGGCAGACCACACTGGCAGACATACGGCAGTGGTCAATATGGTCTGCCTAGCCCTGTTTTCTTCAAATCCTCTCTTTAGGATATCCGTGCTGGATTCCGACCAATGAGAGTTCTTTCATTGATTGTGTGCAAAATTGCAAAACTCTTGGCTTCTAATTGGCTGTTGGGTTTCTATAAACGATAATCTGTTTGGTTGTATTTTAGATACTTTCCTTGATATAACTGTAAGATTAAAAAATCTTATGATTTAAAAAGGAGAGGTTAATATCCACAATTGTAAAGTTTTCAGCTCTAATTCAATATAAAGCGACCTCATTACACATAACTAGTCTGAATCTGAAAAAATTAGATGATTAATTTGGAGTGTTAAGAACTGAATATTAGGCTAAACCTGCGTTTTCTAATCTTTTCTATCTTTGCAACCTCATGGTGTACACCTTTGATAATTCAGGTTTCAAAAATATAAAAATACAAATTTAATGCCATGGCAAGTATTCTTTGAAAAATTAAAAATTAATTAAACAGATAAATTCTAAACTCTAGTACTAGTCTATCTAGATAAATTCTAAACTCTAGCATTACCACAACTAAATCAACAATTCACTTACAATGCCTATGTTTGTTGGGACACCCTGTATGTCCAATTGAATCTGTTCATGAAATTAAACAAACCCCTGATTTTTACTGGGAAACACTATAGATTGTTTAGGTTGAAAGTAAGTATGTTGAATTAACTGAAAAAAGGTTAATTAAACCTGTTAAAGGGGCTGTTAGCGTAATGTCATGTGACTCTCCATGCAAAGATGACATTGCCTGATTCACAACAGTACCCTTGAAGAAACCACAATTAACAATTATTTAAAATTATAAACATTAAGTTTCTTATTCATAATCGATCAGACAATGGTTTTAAGAACATCGTTGTGAATGCATGGAGGGTAACTAAAAATTACGCTTACAGTCCCTTTAATTAAGTAAGTAGAGTACACGAAACACAGAACAATACAGAAATCAAATTCTATTGTTCTTCAGAAATTAGATTTTACCAAGGGAGAGGTTTGTACAGTATTCACACTATATATAATTGAAGAAGAAAGCATTTTGATATTGATGTGGGGAAAGGGGTTCAGTCATTGAAAAGGAGGGGTTTATGAATTATATGTCGAAAGGGGTTTATGAATTAAAGGGAGAAAATGGTTTAGAGAAAGAGATTTAAAAATTAAAGAAAGAAAGAGATTTAGGAATTAAAGGGAGAAAGGGGTTTAAGAATGGAATGGGAAAAGGAGTTCAGTAATTAAAGGGAGAAAGGTGTTTAGCAATTGAAGAAAGAAAGAGATTTAGGAATTGAAGGGAAAAAGAGATTTATTAATTGAAGGAAGAAACGGATTTAGGAATTAAAAGGTAAAATAAGTATAGGAATTAAAGGTAAAAAGGAGTTAAGGAATTGAAGAGAAAACGGGATTTAGGAATTGAAGGGAGGAAGTGATTTAGGATTTAAAAGGAGAAAGAATTGTATTTGAATGTAAAAAAAGGAGTTTAGGAATTGAATAGACGTTTAGGAATTGAAGGGAGAAAAGGGGGGTAGGAATGGATGAGAAAATAATAAATGATATATGGTTGGTAAGAGAGAAAGGAGGGG